>NC_139344.1:168543601-168573601 GCF_055883805.1 Amblyomma maculatum | reverse complement strand
ACGAATCATATCGGCTCCATTTTGGGGGAAAAGGAACCTCATGCTCTGTTCTTTTTTTCCCCCGTGTATTTCTGGTTGCGTCCTCAACTCTGTTGACAGCAAAGTTAGTAGACCACTCGGTGGCACGTACCATGCGACCACTCGGCCATTCAACCTCCTGTATGATGCCTTTGCGTCGCCTGGAAATCGTCGAAGCAGTGCGCGGCAGTGACCGCGTCTGTTGCTAAGTCAAAAAAAAAAAAAAAAAAAAAGGACGGACGGACAAAAACTTACCGCTGCAGCAGAACGAAAAGAAGTGAATAGGAGGAGCTCAAGAAGAAAGCAAGGGGCCATTTATTTCCGAGAGAGCCGTTGCCGCACACGAGTTCGTGCCGGGTGCATTAGCGTTTCGCGCTTTCCTCAAAGCGCCTTGCGCGAAACAGAACATCATAGTGTAAGAGTGCAGAAAAAAAAAAAAACAAGCGAAACGCAGGCAGGGGAAAGGGCGGGCGGGAAAGGTCTGTTCATACCTGACGCAGCGCGCGCGGCCTCATGCGTGTGTGCGTGCGCGCGAGCGAGCGAGAGGGGAGTCCATAGATTACAACTGGAACTGCTGCCGTCGTTCATCGCAGAATTAATGGCGTATATGCGAACGCCGCCGACTCTGAGCTGTTTCTACTGCTGCTGCTGCTGCTGCCGCCGCCGCCAGGGGCCAGAAGCTCGCGGTTCTGGCGCACACACGCACGCACAGCGAGACAGACACAGAGTGAGGCAGCAGCTTAATGTCCCGCAGGCACGAAAATACATGGCTTCGAGAGCCCGGATCCTCTGTTTGCGGAACATTCATCATTCCGAGCGAGTTTTGTCGTGACAAACGACAGTCACACACAGGTAATGAACCCAGGAGAGAGCCGGGGGGGGAGCGAGCTTGGAAGCGAAAGCGCATTCGGTCGCAGGCATGCGCGCGCGCCGGCACTCGCTGATATTAAAACAAGAGCTCGGTGGGGAGCTGGTACACGCTGACATGTGCACACCACACAGCATGCATGAGGCGAGAGAAGAAGGGCTGGCGGTGAATTTGGGAAGTGCGCCAGCGGAGAGGTACGAAGAGACGCGATAACGGCATAACGGTCCCCGCGCAAAGTTCTTCGCGTGCTTCATACGCGAGGCAAAAATGATGCGCTGCCAGTGCAGCGGGTAACGCGCTTTCAGGCAACTCTGGCGTATAAATTCGCATTGGGAAGGTTTTCTTTTTTTTTCGCCACATGTCCCACAAGTGTAAACTTTATTACACTGCATCATATCGTCCCGTTCTCACATAACGGACGGGCCGAGAAACTCTGGACAAACGAACGTCTTACACGTGACTGTTAGTGGCCCCATTTCTGAAAATAAAATTGTCCGGAGGCATCATCGACGGCGGCGTGGACAGTTTCAAACCTCGAAAAATCACGAGCTTTACTCTTGCAGATGGCAGGTGACATGGCAGTGCACTGGTTGGTCGATAGTCTGTGTGACGTCACGAGACCAAATGGCTGGCATGGTCGCGTTGGGAACATCTGCAACGTCGGACAGCTTCTTTCATGTGGAAGGGTGAACTGGAAATCGAACCCACCGTCAGACACGCTGCTCCTATGCCACGTTATACGACGACGTCGAGTGAATGGGGCGTTACGCGCTGAACGCTGTGCCGCGTTGGTGCAGCGATTGTGCCACAACGCAGTAAACGATTCAGAAACGAACATTAATCTCTCTCTCTCGTCCTTTTGCGTGGGCGGTAACGTAATCATATAGCGTGCTGTAGCAAACTAGCGGTCATGCGTATATGTTGCACGAATCTCATTGACCGACTGTGATTTATTTTCTTTTTTCATTTCGGACGTAGCGAGCTTATCAATGTAATTTTTTTCACACAGCGCAAGATTGTGCCATAAAAATAAATATATCCAAAAATCCTCCCTCGGGAAGCTTGTAGTTAGTTGCTTTATTTCTGGAAAACGTACCCCTTCATGTCCGTGATTCTGGGACACCTTTTAATTGCGAGGCAACTGTGGGATGTTGTAAGAGACTGTCGCGCCCATGTTGATGGGGTTGGTTTAAGCGCCATATTGGTGGCAGAAGTTTTGTTCTAAAGGCTATCTTGCACTCGCGGCCAGTAGTACAACTATAAAAGCCAATGGGCTGCGTTTTTAAAAATAATTGTGAGGCAACCGCTGGATGGTATAATATACTTTTACACACATATCGATATAACCTTCCGATGAGTATCCCAATTTTGAGTCTGAAGTTTGTGCTACGTTCACGAGGTCAGACTGGTATTAAAAACCAATGGGGCGCGTTTATTTAAAATTAATAGTAAAACATTAGAAGCCTACTGAAGGGACATCTACGGTTATATTCATTTTTATCGTGATATTAAACAATGCGTAAAAATATCTTTTTTTTTTTTTTTTTTTTTTTTTTTTTTTTTTTTTGTAGCGTCAGCTACAGATGCGCCAGCCACTTCGCCTCTTCGCCGTGATCGCGCTTTCGTCGTGGTCGCATTGACCTTGGGCCGTTGCCTAGCAACCGCTGGAAGAAAAAGAAGAGGTCGTCGTCGTGGGAGCTGGCGGCTGGCATGTCCGAACACTAACTGGACCTTGTCGAGCTGCCCAAACAGGAATTTCCCACCACTCTGGGAGATCCCTTTCTTGTGAAGTGCACTTTCCGCACTTTCTTAGGGATTAGAGCAGAGTTTTTATAGTTTCCTGTGAATTCCTCCGTCCTCTGCCGGTGGGCAACATCTGAAAAATGTAACGAGAACAATAGATGAAATAAGGAGGAGAATCTTTTTCCACCTCTACCATCTCCCCCGCCTTACTTCTCTAAAATTGTTCCACGACTCCTTTTCCCCCATTTTGGGAGAGGAAAATAGGCCGTGTAAGAGTGTATCCCTGACTAGTCCCTTAATTATTTGTTACCTCCTCGTCTGAGCGTTAATGGCTACGGTCGGCTTCTGCGTGCTGCCAACCTACTAATCCACCACTCTCGCACTAATCACAAAAATCGCACCTTGTTCTCACCACCAAAGGGGGGGGGGGGGGGGGGGGCATGAGGCCAGGGCCCCATTTCTTCTTAATCTGGTCCTGCGTGGGAGGCCTGCTTCCACTTCCGTATGAATTATTACGATAGTTTTAGTGCATAGTTAACAGGTGGTGGTAGTGGTTGATTTTTTTTTTTTATAAATAATCAAAAAGAAGGAAAAGAGTATTGCCGGCCGCGGCAACTGCTATCTAAAAAACTGAAGCACTTGAGCTGCGGCCGGCGGGAAGGAAATGGGGATAGGGAGAGGATAGCGAGGGTAAGTAGAGAAGGGAGCGATAGGAAGAAAGGACAGGGGAAGCTTTGTACATAATTTACAAGCTACAGACGGTCAACGAGTTCGCATCGCTCGCGCGCAAGTGTCCGAGCACTGTCCGCAAATGCCTGCGCGCGAGCGGCCACTGGAATTGTTTACAAATATATATATATATATATATATATATATATATATATATACCATTAATGTATATACATAGTCGCGCGCACGTAGCGTCCTGTCGCAGGCAGATCGCGCGCGCGAGTTAACAGGACTATTTTCATGTTTATGTTTACTACTTCTTTGAGTTTCACATGTATTTCCTGTGAGCATCACAGGAAAACATTTATAGCAGGTTTGTACATGTGCGGACAAAAGTAAGCAGAGCAAACCATTCGCTTTAAGGTTCAATTCAGGTTCAACGATATGATTCATTTTTGTGCGTTTTATTCTTTCTTTCACTCCATTATTTTCCTTCCTTGATCAGACAAGGGCGTTATACTCGATTGACGTACTAGCCTTCATTGTCATCTTTAGCTTTCATTGTCATTGCCAATGACTGCCACATCGTCAGATAGTTTGACTGCACAGCGGTTTCCGCGGCGTGACATTTCCTAATAAACGTTTTTCACTCACACACACACACTGTCGGACATAGTTCCAATTCTAGAAGTGCGTTAACGTTCCGCCTTAATCGAAACAGACGCTTTGCGATAAAGGAATGATCTCATGACAAGCTTAGCCAAGTGTGACTCACGGATATGATCGGATCTACCTGATTGGTCCTGTCCATGTGCGTGTGCCGCTAATCCTCAGCGACCGACCAAGCCGGAAACGTAAGGCGCGTGCCCTCCACGAGCGGGCACTTGAAGGCTCCCGGATGGATGACTGCCCCGCGTGAACGACAGGCCATACACATTGGACCCGATGCTCTCATAAAAAAAAAAAAAAAAGGGGGGGGGGGGGACGCTTTGAGAAGTTTCTGCGGAGCAAGCGTGCGAACAAAGAACGCGGAGGTGGAGGCCAGGCGAAACCACGAGTGGAAAGGGGGCAGCAGCAGCGGGTGGAACCGAACCTGGCTTGTTTCATGGGGGCCCGTTACAAGAGCCAGGCCTCCGCCGGGGTGCGACAAGAGGCGCACCGCAGCGCTCCCAGGGCCGATGTGTATCAGGCTGATTTCTTGCGAGCAGCTCCAGCCGCCGTGCTGTCTGTGCGCGCACGCGCCATTTGAAACGGCCGCAGCGGCAGCCGCCACGGAACCCAAAAAGGTGATGGAGCGAGTCCTGCACGAGATCGGACGTTTTGGAGCAGCGGGCCCCGCTAGAACAGCGGCGGCGGGACGCCAGGTTTTCGTCTGGGCAGACCAACCCAAAACGCAGAGAGAGGGGTTCTCAAGAGCGCCGGAGTTTCCGAAGGGAGGGTCTCCGCTTCAGCGGTTTCGCGCAATCTGGCGTTTTGATCGCGACTGCGCGGCCGACTGTGAAGAGGACGGGAACGGCACGGCTGCTTTTCGCTCTTGCTTCGGCGTGTAGCTCACATTTCTCCTATTAGGGAGCTGTCTAGTCCATTCTTTTTCGTCTTGTCATGTCGTAAATAACAGATTCAAGCTCGAAAAGTCTTTAGAGGTAAAAGCCGAAGGTCTAGACGAAGACCGTTTTCAGACAGTAGCAGATTTATCGCCGCCGGCTTTGCGGTTCTCGCAGCCGTCGGAAGTAGCTGGGGAAGAGCGCTTCCTTTGCCTTCTTGCGTCCTGTGTACGTCGACGCACAGCACCCTCTTTCACGGACGTTAGAAGAGCGGCCCGTGGAGATAACTCATGAACTCTGAAATAGTGATAGCAATGCCAGTTCATTTCTGTCTGTACATGTATGTCGGGAATCTGTTGGTCTTGCGTGTAGTCAAAATATTGTTGAACTACTGTGATGATACTGCAAGTTAATAATTGAGTTTTACGTTTATCCGCTGTTTCTACAAGTTTTCTGATTATTACTTTTTGTTTCTTCTTTATTTTCCTTCGTGACAACTGCTGCACAGCGTCCACCAGCGGTGATAACGTTGGAGATTCGTACGCCTACACTTGCAGAGCAAGAGCTGTACATGACATATTCTACAAAATCATGTCGTCCGCACTCTCCCTGTTCATGGTCACCATCATCATCATCATCATCAGCTTGACTATACCCACTGCAGGGCGAAAGCCTCTTCCATATTGCTCCAATTAACCCGTTCCTGTGCTAGCTGCATCCACTTGACCCCTATGAACTTCTTAACCTCATTCGCCCACCTAACTTTCTGCCGCCCCCTACTACGCTTTCCTTCATCGAAATCCAGTATGTTACCCTAAGCGACCAAACTGGATTCCAAGGAAAGGAAAGCAGTTTTGTAAAACATACCTGTGCGTGGTATGTTCTACAAAATCATGCCGCCCGAACTCGCCTCTATCTCTTAATCATATCTCCTTTTACATTTACCCCACTGCGCCTGTAACCATGGAAGCCCGCCTATACGGATGGATGAGCAACCGAACTAGACTAGCGGTCGTGTGTCACGCATGCGTATATACTCCCTCATTTCCCCTCCCTGAGTTACTAAACTGTCCAGTGGGCATTAACACTTCGCACCAATCCAGCTGTCACTCAAATTCGCGCTACCGCAAAGGTAAACGCCGAATGATTTTTATGTGCCTTCAGTTTTCATGATTCTAATTTTTTATTTTTTTTTGTTATTGTTACAATGAGCCAGCCGCGATGCAATGAATGGGGTTCAGCTGAGCTTTACTAGGGCATTTGGTCTAACCGATCGATTGAACACGCCTCTGGTCGCGTTTATTTTCACTGTTGAACATTATGCCTCTAATGTCATGCATTAATTTCCGCGTGCCACTCATCTAAAGCTACCCATCTATACTGCTCAAACTTCACCTCGGAACACATGGCGCTCCGATTTATCCATAGCTCTACCAGCAACATCAATTCAAACAATTTAAGGACTATCATTATTTTCCTTGTCCGACTGCAAAGTTGAGAAGCGATTGGCTACAAAATGTTACGTCAGGTTCGTTGTTTCGTTCATATAAGCAAGCTGTTCGCTTTAGCCTTACGTGGAATAAAAAAAAAAAAAAAAACTAAGCCAACTTGCTTGCCTTCTTTTACAGTTTTAATTGTGCTTAAGCATCCTGTTTCTCATTTCGTTATCCATTCTGTATGTTTAGGGATAAGTTCTGGCCTTTTCAGATCTGTTCAATTTACAAGCCCCTCACACAGCCCCTGTGCGGAATTTGTAATATTAAATGTCATGTCTTTAAAAAGGATTTCTGAGTTCTCATATTGCAACTGCATGCATCCGGACGCTGAATTCACTGAACTAAATGACGGCGGGCTTTTAGCTCAGTGGTAGAAGCAAAAAGCAGTTTGGCTGTTTTGCGTTACCCAAAGTTTGCACTAGGCCGAAATGAAATCGATCGCAGCGAGCACATGAACTTCCACAGGCACTGAAAGACCGCGCTGGCGTTTAAGCCGAGAAACTATAGCGCCCTTCGCGACAGCGCGCGTCCTGAGAGTGTGACACAGGGAGCGGTTTTCGGGGGTCCCTTCTTTTTACCACGTGCTCTCCGCCACCGCACAACAGCTGGCAGACGGGCTCGGTCCGGACGATGTACGCGCATCAGCGGCGAGCCCTAAATCTCCCGTAAAAACGCAACGGGAGGGACCACGACGACGCCATCGATGGGGCTCTTTAGGAAAAAGGTGCTTTGCAAAGCCACGCTGCCTTTGTCAAGCGTATGCGAGCGGCTGTCACGGCGAATTTGTGCTCCCGGCGATACGACTGGGTGAGGTGTGCCTTTTGTCTTCGAGTGCAGCAGCAGAGGCATCAACCTTGTCTCACTCGCGCGGGGGAAAGAGAGGGGGCAGCAACGGGGGAGTCTGAAGGGGCGGGGTGCAGTCCTCTTATTTCCCCGCCGTTCTGGGTCTGTGTATACTCGCGGAGGCGACGCGAAGAATGCGCCTCGGCGACGGGGGCCGCTCCTCCTTAGGCCGTAACGGCGCAAATGATGGCTGTTCGTGCCAAGCAGGTTTATGTACCTTTTATCCGGCCCCGACGTATTTACGGTCGCCGTTATAAATATATTTTATTATTACCCCCTCTATAAAAAATACGCGATCATAAAATGGGGTTTTATACGCTCCGTGTGTGTAAGGCGCGGCGCGGGACGACGACTGCCAAAGAGAGGAGACCGCGCCCGTGCACACGCCGTCTCTCTGAGGAAGTTACGTGCAACGGAGCGGTACTAGCTGCTATCGCAGAGATCATATCACTAGTTGCGCGAAGACAAATTCCCACCGCTGCGACGCCCCCTTGATCCATCGCGCTGCGCATCTTTCAGTCAGTGCATTTGCAAGGAAACCTTGGCAGGTTCTTCCGGCGCAGGCCCTATCACCGCTTAGAAAGAGCTGCACGGAATGTCTAACGTGCGTGTACCTGATGCCCGCCTCACTGGGTCGCACGCTGCGAACGTCGCTCCACATCTGGAGTGTCCCATACCTTCGGCGACAAAAAGAGTATATATAGGTTGACCGTGTACTGCAGCTAAACGAAGCAGCAGCCCAAGTCCGTCGCTCTTCCAAATGAACCGCAGAGCAGCACTGCTGCACTGAATAACCGAAATGAGTATATGGGTAGGTGTTCTCGCGGCGAGAGACGTCGCCATCCTCTTCAGCGAAGGTAACGCAAAAAAAAAAGGAGGAGGAGGAGAAGCCGCGAAAAGAGGGACACCGGGGCAGAAAATACCGAAAGAAGCGGACATCACGTGATCTACTCCGAGCCTCGAAATTCGGGCCCCGGCCCTCTTGGCGGCGGAGGCGGCAGCGGCGGCCATTACGCGGGACACGTTAACAACTTCGAGATTTACAGCCTGCCCTACCGCTGCCGTTTTTTGCTGCCGCTGGCGCTGTAAGTGGTGGTGGTGGCGCATCGCCTATGGCCTTCTTTTCCTGCCCTCCCCGTCTCTTTGCCCGGCCATCCCGTATATGTAGTGCTGCTTCCGCCACCAGCTCCTGGCTCTGTCGCTCTTTCGGCGAAACAGCCTCCGTTCGGTAAAGCATGCGGCGCCCATAAATTCCTTGCGTTTGCTGCGTCTGCTGGCGCATGCGAAGCGGCGAACCAGAAACCGGCCCCCAACAGGAAAGGCGCCCTGAACACACGAGGAGACAACTTCCTAGGCGTCTCCTCCCGACACTTCACGGGCTACCCGACTCCACTCCTCACGCCTCCACTCAACGACCAAGAAGAGCAAGCCTACGGCGGCAATAAAGTAGACCGCGTAGCGACTTTAACGACGCTTCAACCCGCCCTCACGTGGCATGCATGATGTGCTTCGGGCCACCGGGAGTCGCAGTTATATAAGGAGCTGCATATTCTACTGACACCAAGGTCACGACATCGTTTCCCAGGCCACAAAACTGCGCGCTCCCGTTGCGTACTACGGCGGCCCCTGCGCTGTTCGATAAAGAGAGCTGGGCATGACATGTGTTCTCGCGACACGCCGCGCAGAAAGGTGACAGCAGCAGCCGAGAAACGCGCCATGAGCGAGCTTTGGAAGATCTTACTACGGAGCTCGATGTTCAGTACATTTGCAGGGCTCTCTGATGAACATGTCTTCCACTTGGCCCGATCGACAGAATATTTGCCCAGCCAATAGGTCTTTTCTGCAAATCAATGTCAGCCAAGGTGTAAAGTTCTCTATCGGGAGCTGAAGAATGGACTTAGGATGGACTCTTGTTTATGAGCCGCTATGTTCTAACAACGGTTGAACTCTCTCTCCCTTCCAATTTGCGGAAGTTAGATACTCGCTAACCAAGTTTACACACTCGAGCGTCCACGTTCTCTCAGATTCCCTTGATCGCTCGAGCCTGCAGAGGGACTCTTATCACATCTAGATATATTGCTGGCTTCTCATATATGTGAGGCAGGGACACCTCGCCATCCGCGGTGGCAAGGTGCACGGATATGTCATTCCCCAGCCGTACTTCCACAGCAGCCGCCGCATGGGAATGGAAGCGAACACTTATGCACTGCGTTTTAAGTGCACCCTGTGAACCGCCGGACGACGGGTTATTCGGCGCGGCATATGTAAATGCCTTGGCGCAACCCTGCCGTTCAAAATTGGTACTTTAGGACTAGACGTCAGAAATAAATAAAAAAAAAAAATGCAAGGCACATTCCTTTTTTTTTTTTTTTTTCACGCCATATACGCGCGTCGTTTTTTACCTGAGCCACATGGACGTTAAAAAGAAATGTGAACAAAGCTGTGCCTACGCGTTCCACTGTTCGAATATCTCGCGTCTGCGAGCTTTTTCCACGAGATTCCGCGAGATGTATTAGCTAGATGTGTCAGTGAGATTCCGCGAGATGTGTCAGCGAGACGTCGTAATTAATAGGTTCTGACGTCAACATAATTTCCCGGTAAGGACGTCGCAAAAGGTTCTGACGACGAAGCCAAAGAAAAGAAAGTAACGAAATTATAACGAGTACACAAACACACAAGTGAGTGAGTGAAAAAAACGAGTTTATTTTCTGATATGGGGATTACATGTTATGTAACGGGGAGTGGGACCCTCAACTCAGGGCCCCAATAGCCTTCGCAGCTGCTTCAGCCCGGCGAATGAGCGAACGCTGGTCCCCCAGTTCTAGTGCGCGAAGGACGTTCTCTCAGTGCGCCTCAGTTGGCATGAATATACGAGGGGCCATTTGAATAGCTTTTCAGGCCCAGACAGTGTGATAGAGAGTTACTAGAGACCCACAGAGTGGGCATTCAGGGCTATAGAGGATTCGATGAATACGGTGGCGACAAGAGAGGCATGTGAAAATCTGAGTCTGGAGCATTCGGACCGTGAGAGTACAGGGTTAAAAATTAGCTGCGGTTTAACCTGTAGTTAAATCTGGAGTTACGCGAGAGCTATCTGCATGGCTACGCTTAGGTTCAGCTTGAAAGTAAAGACGACTTTTGCACATAGTAGTTTACTCTATAGTTTCAGCCTTATTTATACCAGAGGGGGCACTTTTGCCCACTAAAGTGCGATGAAGCGAAAGCATCTCTTGCGCAGTGGTCCAAAGCCCTCCACTACGGCACCTCTATCGTTCTGTCTTCGCTCCCACCTTCGTGATGACGCGATAGCGTAAGCTATCAGCCAACATATAAATCCCCGCTTTAACCGAGCCGTATATGAACTTGCCTGCGTGGCCTGGGGATAACGTCAATGCAAAGGTTTTGGCAGACTAATTGTGATATCACCCTCCCATATGGAAGGAGGGGCCCGAGTTGACAGCTCCTGCCAAAAGTAATGTCAGGAAGCCCTACGTCCAGTTAGTGCTCGGCCGTATCAGCTGCCAGCTACCTCCTCCCACGACCTCTCCTTCTCCTTCTAGCGGCTGCTAGGCGTCGGCTCAAAGTAAGTGCGACCACGGCCAAGGTTCGACCACGACGAAAGTGCGATCACGGCGAAGAGGCGACGCGGCTGGCGTATAGTCTAGCTCTCGCTACAAAAGTTGAGGCCCCGGCGAACCCGGCGGCGAATCAGCTCAGTAGGCAAAAGCGTGAGCCCAGATATGTTCATTTTGATTGCCGTCGAGAACGTCGTGTCTTGGGGTCCAGACGAGCGTATAGTCGGCGGGACGGGAGTAGGTAAACGTCGAAGTGGCGGTGTGGTCTACCACTAGGTCGCGGTACCTACGACCGGCGGAGGCCGAGGCGATAAAAACCAGACGGGATGTGGAGGGGCCTGGGTGTTATGACTGGGCTTCTATCCACGGTTCGCGCGGCTCCTGCAGTGGTCGACGGCTGGAGCCGAGCGGGTGCCGACGAGCGCCTGGCGTTCCTTTAGACGCCCCGTTGCTGCTCCGTATGGCACCAGAGCATTGAGGAGAAGCCTTGACATCGAGCATGCCCGGATAATCCAGCCAGACAGTCACAAGGACGCTTCAACGACCGCCGGCGCCACAAAGACGCGTCCTCCTCTTCCCCCCCCCCCCCCCTCCCTCGCGCAGCGACCGATCCGCGGCGGGTTCCCAGTGCGCTCTCTATTGGACCTCTTGGGTCACCGCCAATCCTGCCTCCAGAGTGGACCTTTTTCGCCAATGGCTTTCGTGGCCTATAAAAGAATGCACTCGGCTGATGGTCGAGCGAGACGCCTCGTTCGCGAGCGTCGTCGAGTGTAGTGCTGCTCGCCTGGAGCGGACGTGGCGGAGTCTTCCTGGCCGTCGCGGTCAGCCACTGGAGCCTTGACATCAGCCACTGGAGCCTTGACATCTCGGACCGAGGCGTAACACAGCCAGACCGACGGCCAACTCTTATGCCGATTAAGCGTTGTTGGTACAGGCCGCAGTGAGAAGGCGACCCGTGTGGTCCACCACGACTGCTGTGAAGGTATTTATAGCAAGGCATATTAGGCTGCATCCCCGCAGAGGGCGGACGTGGACGAGCCATAGTGGCGGCAGCGGAGATTAGTCTGCCCGGGCGGTGCGACGGGCAGTGTGAAGAGTGGGTTGCATTGACGTGGGATAGGGGCCACCTTACAGAAAGTCTGGAGGGACCGAGGAAGCGAGTTTGGTTGTCGGGAAAGAACAGATGGTGGCAGATAGAGGAAGAAAAGGTAGACAGAAGAGGAAGATACGAATAAAGAGGAAATGCTTTCATCAAGATCTTAAGGCAATCCTGTATTTATTTATTTTTTGCAGCCACGCTTGTATTTGTGTGGCAACAAGGAACCGCACAGTCGTCCGTCCGTGATACAATAATGGACGACACTAAAGGGTTTCAAGTTTTTGACATCCAGGTCGAAAGAAGCGCGACTACAAGAAATTCGAATAGTGCCGTAATCACGATATTACACGTGGGTATCGGAGCATTTCGATCACCTCAACCGCATGTATCACTTGGGACATGCAGAAATTGTGTTACTTCGTGGTGGATTGCGTGACAAAAATATGGAGTGACGCCCAGCAAGTTACTTCCTTTGATGTGGCAACAGATACGGCACATTCTATAAGCTCGCTTATGATGGAAGCGGGGGGTAAACATAACAACAGTAAAACAAACCTAAAGTAACCTTCAATAAAATTAAGAGAGCCAGCAGCACCACTTAGTAATTAGTCGATAAATTGACGCTAGAGCCTCGCTAATTGGAGGACGGTTCACTTACCGCTGTTCAAAATCCAATAACGCTCCTTGCGAAACGAGCTGTTCCCATTTTTTTTTTAAATCCTCGCACTCGCTTCAGTCTTGCTACATCTTTTCTTTAGTTTTGTTTTCTGAAAATAAAAGCTTCTTACCTGCTGTGGAAAGCCCAGATGCCTTTATTATTATTTTGTTATTCGGCAGCGGGTGATACGAAGCAGAGCAGCATATTTGCTGTGCTGCTCAGCCTGGCTGTACATCCGCTGCGATATAATATCTATTTTCTTTTTCTGAAGTAACCTGGCTACCCATGGCAACCAATACACACGTGAGGATTGTGCATGTTTATTAGCGACAATTACTGTCAGTGCATTCGTGCAGCGTGGAGCAACTCCGCCATTGAGAATTAAATTAGTCTGCAACCCAACTTTTCGATTAGCTTGCTTACACTGGCACCCCAACTTCCCGATTAGCTTATCGCGTAGTGCCTAGTTTCTCGCTTCCTCTCAATTTTTCAATTAATAACTTCCAAAGAAACGAGAAGAAAGGTCTCAGTGGGCTACAGTAAAACGATAAGATGGTTTCTTATATTAAATTTGCGAACGCGCACTGGTCTCAAAGCTTTTGTTCGTGATTTGCGTTCTGTCAACTTGCTCTGGGCATCGTTCAGGTGCCTTCCCTTGAACGTGGAAAGATATGCGGTTAGGGCGTAATCGCGTCTTTAGGATACAGGCAGGACGTTCGTGATGACCTTATCGAACACTATGCTGTTATTTCTGTAGATGCAGCGATGCTATGCCTACCCCTGGGTGAGCTGGGGCTACGTATACGTTATGTCGATTGTTTCAACGATAGGGAACCATTTTTTTTTTTTTAAACCTGAACATGGATCGCCACGTGATATTCGCTCACGAACATTAATTATTTTGAATTCTTTTTCTCTCCTCTTTCGGTTTGAGGGTTTGAAAGCCGCTTCTTTACTCATTGTGATTCCTGTTCATGAGACAGGTGGGCTGCGGAAGCGGAAGGAAGCAGGTGGATCCACGCATCTTTGGATGTGCAACGACGGAGACGAGTTTATTTCGTGAAAGATCCCGTCTTCCAGGGCTTATTCGGCGTAAAATGCTTGCGGTCACTGTATATCTTGAGCTGTGCGAACCGTATTTACTCGTGTAAGACCCACCCCTGTGTCCAGAAAGTACGACCTAGCTGATGAACAGAAAGATGGTCTCGTCGTAAAGCGGGATAAATAAAAAGCCTTCTTCCTATGAGTTGGATTTGGGAATCGAAGCGTGGGTCCTTGGTGCAGGCGATGTCCATTTGAGTGCGGCTCGTTGTAGAATGGAGGGGAACCATATGCCTCCTTCTCGACACAAATGTAGTTAGAGATTGGTTTATTTACAACTATTTACAACCTTGTGCACATCGACCAGGGTGGCCGCTACCATGTGGAGCCAGTGCTCGCCCTTCTCGATGCCCTGCGCCGCCTAATGACTCAACGCGCACTACGCGTTGCGATTCCATGTTCTTCGGAGCGGGGCTAGCACAAAGCCTGACCCGGTCCAATCTCTATCGTCCGACTTTGCGCCAAGAGCTCCTGTCTAAGTCAAAAGTCCTTTTTTTCGCGCCCGAAACGGCACCTTAAATCAGTTAGCCCAGCATTTTGGGGACCATTTTTGTAAAGAGTCAGAAATTATTTTCTTACAACAAACCAGATGTTTTTCTTAGCAATTAAAGGAGAAAAAGGCAAGCTGGAGCTCTGAAGTTTTGTTTTTACTCGCGAGCATCGCGCTCATTTCATAAAGCAGTACGGTGCTTTCGCACATGGTTGCAGCATACTGGACAAATGCACAAAAACACATCAGTAAGAGGAACCACAAGAATGCGCAGCAGGGGCCGCAAGCAGAGATGTAGCTGCCATCTCAATTTCATGCCCGTTCATGGGGCATCTTCTGTCTGTCGCATGACGCGCCTCCGCCCTCTTTCAAACCCGTACTGGCTACGTGTTGGCACCGCTTTTCGGTAGCGCGACCTTCCAATGTTTTATCTCCACGCTGTCGAGCAACCATCGTCCCCTCCATATACAGCAGCACTCCTACATTTGTTGGGAAACTGCCGGTGCCAAAGTGGAGGCATCGCGAAGAGCCGCTTAGGCAAAGAAACTAACCGAGTCGACGGCGTAGGGGGGTGAAATGCCGGTGATTCACTGCTCAGCGGCACGCAAACCCAACTCGAGGAAACTCTTTATCCTCTTAGATATAGGATATCACCTGTAAGTTGGTCTTTCAAATTACGTGGAACTCATCATATTAAAAAAAAAGATATCAAAATAATTGACTGTTTGTTTGCATGATGTTTCCGCATTGCTCAACTGTCCGCATAAAATCGCTGCGCATAGTTCGGCTTCTGAGACCTAGAAATATATTCACAAAAGTGATAGCCGGGCGCTAGCCAATAACCATGCCTAGAAATTCTGGACATTTCTTTCTCTTTTTCTTTTCAATTATCTCGTCCCTCTTTCTCCCTGCAGGGTAGCCAACTCGAACACTTATCGGGTTAATATCTGTCTGCCTTTCCTTTTCCTCTTTATCTCTATCTTGGTCATTTTCTTTGAAACGGTTCAGGAACGAAATCTTTTTCACATTTCGCATAAATTACGATAACAATCAATATATGGGCAGATCTTTCCTCGGCAGGTTGTTTCTTTCAATTAATTCTGATAAATGCTCCTCATAGGTTTTCTAAGGCAGTCGTAATTACTCGCATTAGAAGCGTGGATTGTCTCTATGGATAGGTCCATGAAGAAAGTATCTCACAATGTTCCATAGTTGCTTAACAATTACTCTTCACATCCTCAGCCCATTGATTTTGTGTGACAGTTTTAACTACTCGCTGTGACCACAGTAAAAATTTAATGCCAATTTTTTCACAAACATTGGCAACTTAGGTCGTTTGCATCAACACAATGTTTCAAAGTATCCCACAGTTTCCTCGAATTTAAAAACCTAGTTGCCCCAGAAATATGGATTTGCTGCTCGACCAGCATGTCGCTTTAGTGGTGTCAATCAAGCTTTATAGGTTGTAAAAAATTGGCTGTCGGTGTAATTTCCTATAAAATAATTTTGTCGTACGGCGGTTGCAACTTTGCAACACATTAAATACGAATTTTAGATTAGGTATCATCAGTCAGGCTAAATGAAGAAAACTACCAGCACTTAATGGCAAAGTACAAACATAGGGGTGTTTTGTGGGGTGTTAATTTCAAAGCGAAAGTATGCATATTTTTTTTTTTTTCGGTAAATGTTATTTTCTAATAAAGATGTTCAGTAAAGCATATGTGTCCCATTAGTGTCAGAAGGGGCGTAGAGTTTGTGCTGGGCCATTGTTACATTGAACGAAAATCTCACGTAGCAGTAATTAATACACAAAAAGTTGTTCTAAACGCTCTTCCTGCAAGCGCACCGGTTTTGTAGTAACATAATGCAAAATTGTCCGGCATAAATTACCAAGTAGGGGCACGAAAACTTTAGATGCATTTTTTTTCTTTTTTTTTTTAGTCGATATTTATTGCCTCAGGGCATCAGTAGGATATGAGATGAAGGATGAATGAATGATTAAATGAATGGAAAAAGGTTGCCTGATTTTATGAAGTCCAGAAGTGAGCGATGATGAGGTCCCTGCGTCCAAGTGACGTATGAGGCAGGATTGGTTGTTGAAAGGCCAACTATGCTCAGGTGCCGAATCCGTGTTGGTTTGAGTGCTGGGCAGTCCCACAGCAGGTGGTGGATGTCGGCCTCGACATCTTCGTTTTTACAGATCGGGCATCCTGGGCGAGGATATAAGTGTTGAAAGTGTGACCACGTCCTAGTGACAGCTGGTGTAAGGGCAACACCGACCCGGATCCTCCTAAGCGCAACCTCCTCTGCACGGGTGAGACCACGGGGAAGGGATATCGCACACGGAGGGATAAATGCACTTGTGCGGCGCCGGAGGTGCTCCTTTCTTGACAAAAGGAGGGTAGCGTCATCCACTTCGAGGAGCCGTGGGATTGATGCGTCTTGGTTCACGAGGCGGTTTCCTAAATCAGCTTGACTTTGGGAAGGCAGCAGATCCCGTGGGACACACTCAATGCGTATTGATTATGGGATGCGCGCCGCAAGCTGGTGGATGTCTTGGCAAATTTTAGGGCAGCGGATGACACGTCGGAGCAGACGTACTGCTTGAAGTGCGTCAGTGCGGATGACGTGTGCTGTAGGGAGCATGGTTATGGAAGCCACGGAGCAGAGTGCCTCCTGAACTGCCACGAGCTCAGCGCAGAACGATGTAAGATGGTTCCGAAAGCTGAAACGTCTGATTCAGGCTAGGTCTCCGTGGACAGTAGATTGCCGTTTTGGCTTCACAGCCTTGCAGGCTTCCATCTATGTACACTACTATGGAATCTTGAGGCAGGTGATTATCTTGCTCTTCAAATTTCTGGCGAAGCAACGATACTGAGTTGGCAGACGTTGGTCTGCGGACGTCAGTTGGCTTGTTGTCTCCTAACTGTATAAATTTCCAGGGAGGGAGAACTGGCGCAGGTGGCTGAAGAATAATGTGTGACGTTGCATACGCCCTCAGTGCTTGCGTGGAATGTGACAAAGTGGCCTTGTGTCTGCAAGCATCACGGCGCTGCTGCACCAGTTCATCGATGGTGTTGAGCTGCGCATTCTCCTGTAACGCTATGACCGGTGTGAGTCGTGGAAGGCATGTTATGGTCCTCATAGCTTCTCGATTTACGGCTTCAAGGCGATCCCATTGTGCTCTTGTAAAATGCTGGAACTGGGCCTGATAAACGATACGTGGCTGCAGAACCGCCCTCACCAACTAGCGTGCAACAGACGAGCCAGCGTCACCCGTTTTAGGTGCAATTCGTCTTATTAAACTCATAGTTTGAAGTGCTTGCTTTTTTGCCTGAGAAAGCCAAGCAGTCACTGATCCTGATTGATGAATTGTTAAGCCCAGAATTTTCAGGCTCGAACTTTCTTGTATTGGGGTGCCTGATATAGAGAGACGGATTGGATTTGAGGTAAGTTTACCTGCGTTCCCAGCGGTTGGCGACTGACGTGTATGAAGTTTTACACACAGAAAGTTGAAGGCCAATCGAGGATGCGTAATCAGAGGTTACGTCTAATGCTGACTGAAGGGCGGCCTCTTGAGTGAGAAGATCATGGTGAGTACTCCATACCGTGATATCATCTGCGTATTGCAAAAACTTGATTTCAGGGATATCATGTAAGCGCCACGCCAATGGGATGAAAGTAATATTGAACAACGTCGGAGACAATACTGATCCCTGGGGCACGCCACGTAGTGAAACGAATGAACCAACAGGCGTATTGCGAATTTTCTTCCGTCCAAAAATGATGCGACAAAAGTACGTACTCTCGGAGGGAGATGAAGCATGTCAATGGCATTCCGGATTGCAGCATGACTGATGTTGTCATATGCCTTTTCAACGTCCATTGCTAATATGGTACGTACATTGCGGCTGCGGGTAGATGATAGAACTGCTGATGCCAAGACAGCCAACCCGTCCTCTGTACCTATGTATGGACGAAATCCAATTTGAGCAGGGTGATAAAAACCGTGCTGTTCAAGCCACCAAGAAAGTCGTGTGGCTAGCATTTTCTCTGCGAGCTTGCAAAGCGTTGATGTTAAGGAGATTGGTCGTAAGTTGGCGAGGTCTGTTGCAGGTTTCCCAGGTTTGGGAATAGGGATCACGACAGCGGTTTTCCAGCTCTCGGGTACGACACCATCAAGCCACACTTTGTTTATGGTGTCTAGTAGTTGAGGAAGTGCTGAAGTAAAATGTGATGTTGGGCTAGTGCCTCGTGTGTGCCTCTCTGTTCTTCTTGTCCCGTCTTTTTTGCGCAGTTTTGTATTTCCTTATGAGGAAGTGCAGCAGTACTGAGGTTCTTGTAAACCCTATACTGAATTTTGTCCAGGCCGGGCGCTGTTTTCCGTTTCGCATCGTCAATTGCAGCCAGCAGCTCACACATCGAAAAGGGGCTCGCAATTCCATCTGTGTCGGCAGCAGGTGGTAGTTTCCATACGTCTGCAGGGATACCTGCCAAATTAAGATTTGCAGCTGAAGGAGGCAGTATATCGCATTTTGGGAAACATTTTCGAGCAGCTTCTTTTGCGAAATCGCCCGGCGACAGATTAGCCGCAAAGCATGCTGTTGCTGCTGCGTCAGTAGAACGACGACCGTGTTCCATTGCACGGAACGTTCGCCAGAGTGAGGCATTGGATGATTTATCAGAAAATTGTTCACACCATGCATGCCACTGGCGTCGCGATAGACCGCGTTCATATCTCCGAGCCTTTGCAGTAAGATAATTCAGTCGTACACTTATGCACTTATGCGCCGCAATTTAGGCTATGAAGTGACAGCGTTAACTGCTCCTATCTGCAGCGCCTCCTGTAGAACATCGTTCGCGCGTACATACGCTTCTGTACTCGCTTATCATGGTTCCGTCAAATTTTGCCTCTATTTTCTTGGGCGTAGTCATTAGCATTCAGCCGTAAACTACCACCATGCGTAAAAGACCATTCGAAAATGATTTAAACGCAGTTTGAGCATGTCTACGTGGGGTCCTAGAGGGTTCTACTCCCATCTTGCCCTCCAATCTCAACCTGCGTTAGCAGCTCCTGCCAACTTGGCCATATCATGTGGTCTCCCACATCCCGAGGACCACTGATCAACGCCTGACCACGTCGCCTGGCATCTATACCACCCGAGAAGCATAATTTTTACTGTACTAAGCCACGAACCGTTGTGACATGGAAATAGTCTTCAGAATCCGCCTCAGAATATCACCGTTAAATTTTGGGAGGGCATACTTTCCACGGGAGTGGATGCTGCCCATTAACGACATAAAAGTGCGCAATGTCGCGCGCGGTGAGTACAGCTTCAATAAAATTTCGGTTGGGGCTAGTTGGTGCCTTATTCCTGAGGTAAATTGAAGCGCAAAGTTACCTCGAAGCTGTTCTCGAAGCAACAGCTTCGAGGTAACTTCTTCCAAGATTATACGGGCGTGTCCAGCATTAGGTTTAGTTCCTCAGCTGTTGCCTCATTTTCACAGCGCAAAGCCACAGAAAACGAGGTGCAGTGAAATTCAGGGTAGGACTGCCGTCCACTGTACAGACGCGGTAAACAGCCGACGTCCGGCCCACGTGGCTTCAGGTCTATCCGCGCTACGGCTGTGCCGTCGGCCGAGGTGTGCAGAGTGCAAAGTGTGCCTTGCCTCCACCACCCGAAGCCACTTTCCGCTGCCTCGTTGACGTCAGCCTAGTGCAGCCCGCATGCGTGAAGATGCGCAGTAGTCCACCACCCACGCAGCGCGGGCTGGTCTGCGGCGTCAATCTTCGAGCGAGTCGCACGTCGACCCCCGAGTGCGCGGCGTGACGTGCGCACCCTTTAAAGCGCGCCGAGCCCGCTGCGTTGAGGCCGCCGTTCCGCGGGCGTAATCGGCCGTAGGTGGCGGTCCCGCGAGCGACAGCCTGCCACCGGGCTCTGCGGGAAACGTGTCGGCCCGCCGCCGGAGAAACGAATGTCTCGCCGTGCGCACCCTGCTTAACCCCCGTCATCTTTCCTACCCGCGGCGGCCGGCTCCCCGCGGCCGCCGGGCACACACGCACGCACCGGCATTAGTGGTCGGCCGCGAATCAAGTTGACCCGCGCCTGACCCGCTTCGTTTTTCAAACCCGGGGAAGCCCACGCAGCCGCACAGCGGGAGCAGCAGCGCCTGTGTACATGCGGGCTGTCCGACGCCTGACGCATTGTTGAGCGCCTCCCGCAGCATCCTCCCTTCGACGCTTTCCTCGCGTCAGCCGCCGCCGCCACGAGACAGCCGCAATCAGTCTGGGGCCCTGCAACTGCCTTCCGTGCTTATGAATTAGTGCCGCATGCAGTGCACGCGTCCCGACCATTTCTTACTGGCGCCTTGCTGGTGGACACGTACACCTTGCAGCATGCATATCAGTATCCCTATCGGTCTGAGAGCGTTCGGAAAGTGTTAAAGCTGGACACGAACTCAAAGGTTTGTATAACTTTTCAGATATGCTCAGCCTGACAGATGACGCCTCACATGCGCTTGCCATAAATTCCTACTAAAATACCTACTGTCTTCCTTTCTGCTCTCTTTTGTACGAATGATCGCACGCACTGTAAGCAGTTTTTAGTAGTTACTGGTAAACAACGACCGTTTGTCTCTAAAAGCTCAGTATGGTCATCGAAATAACGAGGAAGCCTTGCGCAGATTTCAATGGCTAAATGAGGAGAACGGAGGGACGAAAACCCGTTGCCTTGTTCTGCACCGCTGTCATCTACTTAAATGGCATGCTTGCTGGTTACGAAATTGTGGCCTTTCGCAATTAGATCAGCGAGATGTACAGAACAAGTAAAAAACAAATACGTTGTAAGGTTCTCCACGAACAAGGCCACCGTCTCTGTCAGCGCGGAGGCAGCGGCTACCGCTTCAAGAAATGCATCGGAGCGATCGGTAACTGAGAGTGCTACCATGTGTGTACAACACTTTTCCAATCGAGTATGAAGGTGAGTTGCATAGTGCGTGTAGATCACACGCATAATATAATTCCTTTGCTGTGAGTGGGTGCTTGCATAAGCTGATGGGCAGCGGAACATGGATTTTAAATTCCAAGCGGCCTGTCGTCTTCGTGGCATCGTGCACTCAGGCGTATAGCCGACGCGATATTTCCATACTCGGCGGACAGACCCCACGCACAACGATGAAGTCCCGTCTGTGAGAGGGTGGCCGCAGTCAGGAGCGATCTGAAATAAAAGCAGCGAAAAAAGAAAGTGGAAACGTTAACGCTTATGTGCTGAGGTTAATACAGGTGTAAAAGAGAAAGCGGAAACATCGTAAAGAGGAGGCGCGCAAATTTAGCTGTCTAGCTTATTGACTGCAAGACTGCCTCCTGTATGTTCAAAATGAGCCGCCATGCTGTTGACGAGCCCTGATCCAGGATGAGTATAATGACAATATGAGCATCGACGCTGCGCGAAAATCATGCTGAAATAAGACACAAAATAAGCTCCATGCGGATACGTAGCCGTCGAGAATTTCGCTTTCAGGTAAAATGACATGATCTTCTTCCCGTTTGTTTCTAAACCCCGTTGTTTTTCTCGTGTGTCATCGCAGTCTGGTGACTGATCGTAAGTATAACAGGACACAAATAAAAATAAACAGTAGTTGGTAACCATGTAATACTGCGCTAACCAATGACAACAGTAAATGAAATCAGCCTCTTGATGCTTGATTATATAAACAAGGCACATGCCTCTAAACATCTCAGCTTATTTTCGACTCATAGCTATGCGTCTTGTTTATACCAATGGAATATTTAATAGCGAGCTATACCTTCTGGCAAGGAGGAATTCTGTCTGGTGGTCAATGGAGACTTATACTGTATCTCTGACTCTAAGGTTGACCTTAATTAATGCGGAAACAAGCTTCTCCCCCCCTCTCTCTCTCTCTCTCTCTCTCTCTCTCTCATGTGCCGCCAGAATTACTGTAGTATACCTTCGGCATTGGCGGTGCGTTTCACATGACGCATTGCCATGTTGATCTCGCCTACAGGTTTTTCCGCAACTACGCCGGGAACCTATGCGCACCAGCATGTTATTATTATTTTTTTTTTATCCGAAACGATTGTGAATACTTGTAAAAAGGAAAATGTCTCCAGTTGTCATGACTGTAATTCAAGATTAAGCTTTTCCCATATCTATCTCCCTCTCTTATGACTATTCACGTTGAGTAAATTCCGGAGCAAAGAGTTGCGACCTTTGTCGATATTATGCGCGCCCTGTACTTTCCAGTTCCTGCGTGTCAGAAAGGAAGTCGCGAGAACAGTGATGAGCGAAAAGAAAAAAAATATAGTAGATTTTCGCACTAGGGTGTCTTTTCTGACAGCCGGTATGAACAAAAAGGTCTGAAGAGGCGCAGAAGCAGCATATATCCACCGCGGTGCCTTCAAGCTGTCTTTTTTCTCCCTCCTTCGGTGCGCTGCCCACACGCTCTTTTCACACGGGAATGGTCTCTTCTGGCGACGAGTGTTTGCGTTACCTTCCCGGGCAATTTCGAAAGATCGTTTGAGCAGCTTCACTCGCCGACAGCGTGCCTCCAAAGCGCTGCTGTCAGCCGCTACGCAAACACGCTTGGAAAAAAAAAAAGAAGAGCGCGCGACATCCACACAGCACTAGAGAGCCAGATAGACGGGCCAAAGAGGAGAGAAAGAAGAAAAAAGCGATTTAAGAGAGGCTTTGGGCGAGACGTTTATGAAAGGGCCCGAGCGCAATTTGGTACCCGGACGCCGCGGCTCCGCCACCGCTTCCATTCAAGCTGTCTAAGATGTCAGCCGCACACGTTTCTGCGTAAGCGCCGGCTCGCGTGTTGCCTTCGTCGTCGTTGGCGCGCGGGGGCCGATCCGGCGCATTTGCATGTGAAACGCGTAAAACACGCGTAAAACACGCTTCCCTGCAGGACGTCAGTTTCCAGTCATTCCCCGGCTTCGCCGCAGTTTTCCCGCCGCCGTCGCGCTACCCAAGCCCGCCGTGAGGCGCGCGCGTCTTCGTCCCCCTTTCCCCGCGCGTTTGATTCGCTTCTTTTTAGCGCCGCGTCGACGCGCGTTGCTTGGCTGCGGGCAAACGCGCGTGATGCAAAACGTCGTCACGCGTTGCGAGTTGCACTGCGGGGTACGGACAACTGCGGCAAATGCTTCGCCAGCGAAAAACAAAACGGCGGCGCCGACAGAAGAAGAGCGGTTCTCGTTGGGGCGGCAACGCCAAAAGAAGCCGTCAAGACGTGGGAACGGTAGGACGGGAGGAGGACCTCCAGCGGCGATTGCGGCACTCAAATCACTTCAAATTGAACGAAACAGTTTTGCCTCCCCGCGCGCGCGGGACTTTTGACAGCTCTCAAACGGTCGCAGCGGGACGTCAACCCGAGGCGGCCGCTCTCCGGGCGACCGCGAATGAAGGCGCCAAATGAAGCGGCTCTTGTTTGTTCCCCGCTCAGCGTAGACCGACACCCAGAAGCGGCGGGAGGAACGGCGTTTACGCGCCCTGTTATTGTGCCTATTGCATGCGGGCGGACCGTGCGGACCAAGCGGCTCGTCCGTTCAGCGCCGCCTGGGAAGATGAGCCGCGAGCTTTGGACGCGCGTGTAGTACATGTGTATGCAGGGCCTCTGGGTGCCTTTCGCTAGGCCCGCTTTGTTGGCCTAAACAAAAGGAGTTGAACGGGGCCCCCTTCTATTCGTGTGCTAAACCGAACGGCCTGTTACATGCGCACTCCTTTATTGCGTGTGCAGCTCTGCGCACAGCGCACGTGCATTCAACTCCCGGAAGGCCCTCTGTTCTTTTGCAATTTCTTGGAGGGCGAAAAGAGGGGACAAGGAAGAGGAGGTGGGCAGGCCGATTGTTTCGCTTTCGAGTTCCGATGCGCGAACAGTGACGGCAGGGGGCGGGAGCTTCTGCGCGGACAGCTCCCGTCGATTCGGCCGGCACGACCTCCATTGTGGAGAGCGTTTAAAGCAGTGGCACAGAGTGTTTGACGTCGTTATTAGCCATTGTGCGTGAGCGAAAGTCCGTTTCTCGTTACTGCCAGGTTCGATCTACCTCAAAGGACATCACATGGAGCACGCTGCGTTCGCCTCCATGCTCCATTGACGCCAGAGTGTGGTAGGACCTGAACAGATATTGGATAGAACTACAGGGAAGAAATCAAAAGCATTTCAGCGCATCCTTACAAGGAGAGGGTTGTGACTGCAAATCAAGGTGCTCTGTCATGGCCGGCGTAGAGCGCGCAGGGGGTCCAGTCGTTTTTGTTCGCTGGCGCGGTGAACAGTTTTTCAAGGTGAGCCAGAGTGTTGCGTTGTGTGACCCACTGTTTGCGCTCTGCGCGAGGGGGCGCACGGGCCCACAACTGCTAGGGACACTTGCGATGAGCGGCGCTCGACGGACGATGGGCGTCCGTGAGAAATCATTTCGCCGAACGCGTACGCTCGGGTGCGCCAGCCAAGCGGTACGCGTACTCGCTCGGATGTCGTGTCGAAACAGGACTTCCATTGAGAATGACTGAGTGCCTCTGTGCCCGCTTGCATACAGGCACAGGTAACCTTGACTTGAATGTGCGCTCAGTGTTCCGCCATTGCGCACTCTTAAAACAAGTTCGCTGTATTTATGTATGTGTGTATGTATGTATGTATGTATGTATGTATGTATGTATGTATGTATGTATGTATGTATGTATGTATGTATGTATGTATGTATGTATGTATGTATGTATGTATGTATGTATGTATGTATGTATGTATGTATGTATGTATGTATGTATGTATGTATGTATGTATGTATGTATGTATGTATGTAGCGCGTGTAAAAGGTGACCAGTTCTTAAAAAGACGGTGTCTACTAGAGCAGTGAAGCCAGCTTATGGCTGTTGAAAGTCGCCTGGCCTAGTCTGCACTATTTTTCCGGCGCCAGATTTGATTAATTAGTAAAGAATAGTTAGCTAACTTTTTAATTTTTGCTTGGTGAACAAATCTGTGTCAAAGCAGAAGCTCATAAATGTATTGCCCGCGATTCCGAAAACGTCTCACATAGTATACAGACTTCGCTGAGGGTGTTTTACCAGCCCATTTTGCATACGGACGAAAGCAACCAAGTTTATTGTTTGCTTGTCATTTTAGCGACATTTGTTGCCTCCCAGCTAAATTCTCTGGACTATATGTCTTGGCTCATAACTGAATACCTTAGAGCCCCAGATGACTTGATGTATCGTTCATAAAGAAATGTAAAGGGAAATCATTTAATTAAGATCAATAGATCATTGCTACACGCACTGGGTCGTCGAATGCTGCGTGGTCGTGGCAACTGCAGCTGGCATAGGGAACCAGGGACAGAATCCTCGAAATTGTGCTGACTGAATCTGATACTATCTGTCCTATACATCACACTGAGATTGGTGACCTCAAGGATTCCAGCTAGCGATGAGCAGCTCTCGAAGACACTGGATCCTGGATACGTTTACTTCGACTGGATCGAGAAATATAATCTGTGGATAGTATTTGTGGACAGAGCGAGTATATACATGAAGTGTTATTAGAGACAAAGACACTGCAGCGACTCGGTTTCGAACTCGCTCCATAAGAACAGATCAACTTCCCTGGCACAAGAGCACTATACTATCGCCATTTTTATTTTTTCTGTTCACAAGGAAGATTACAGTATGGTAAAAGTAAGGCTGCATTGCAGCCGATCACGCCTCGTGTAAAAGTGCAACACACTTTCACGCTGTGCGCTGAAAATTGTCCTCTTCATAAAATTCTATCTTCGCTGCTCCTTCAGTCAACTTAGGTAAATATGCCATCCACGTATATACGCCATCAGGCCATATATATATATATATATATATATATATATATATATATATATATATATATATATATATATATATATTGCACCAGTACTAATAACCCAGGTGGCAGGAAACGTTACAGTAATATTATTATTTCTTATGATCTCAAAATAATGCTATATACCATGTAAAAACATTACCCTAATTGTCACAAAGGTGGCAGCATTTATATCTTCATAATATGGCAATTAACCATATGTAGTGTTCTAGAAGAGTTGATTGAGATATGTCAGTGTATCCTGTGTGCCTCTGCCTTGTCGGTTAGGTCAAAAACACGCGTAAGTGCGTGTTCTCGTCGCGGGGTAGTTTCCGTGCAGTTAGACAAACCCCCTCGCACTGCGCGAGCGGGGGCGTCCTTCCTGCTTGTTTTGTATATGGGTAAATTTTTCTCGCCTGCAAAGTGACCCCTAGCAGGACTGAAGTTGTTGGCGTACGTACATCCTCTTTTGGTTGTTTTGATTGTTACTGACTTTTTTTCACCCACAACTTGGCGCCCATGCAGTGTGGAAGTTGCGGGGCCTACGTGCCTTCCTGTCTGTGCACTTATTTGTGCGTGTTTGTTTTTACGGACCTTGACTTGGGGAGGGAACTATTGAGTGGGCGTGTCTTGTGCATTGTCAACCGACGGCTAGAAAAGAAGCCGACTCGGACCCAGCGGCAGCGCGCCTCTCGCCTCCAAGCAATACGGGCACCCCGAACCGCCGGCGCATCGTACCACGAAGACTTCGCCCCAGGGCTCTGGAAGGACCATCGCGTTCGAGAGCTCCCCATCTGCGTCGCCTTTGTGAGTGCCGCCGCGCTCGTCGGACAATATGCCAGTTTCCTAATTTCCTCTGAACTTTTTCTACACTCGTCTTATCTTGTTTTAGATGTCTGTGTTCAATTTGCATGTAGCTCGATAGTGAGAATTTTGACTGATGTATTAGTAATCGCTAGTTTTTTATGTGCGCTACCTTAACTGTGCTGTTTTATATGCCTGTCAATGCTTGCGTCTTATAATCCTGTGTATAATACTGAGAACATATTTGTTTTTCCATCACTGACTCCGTGGCTCTGTTATCGACGCTGAACATAACCGGCTAACGCTGGGCGTCAAAGCTCCAACCCCTTTGCCTCAGTTCGGTAAGGTGTCTCGCTCCTTCCGGAGCCGTGACACTAATGTTAAAATTTAATATATAACGTATTTGATGCACTCAGAACGTATAACACTTGACGTTTCAGATAAAACCAAATAATATTTGTTAGTAATAAAATGTTCAACGCATATTGCGACAACGCATAAAAAGTGTATTTATGTTCAAGATATTTATGTAATATTCCATATAGAATTTGACATTACCGTTATAACTACATGTGTCATATGGCAATGCTTAACACAAGAATTGAGTTTGTACAATTTAACATTCAGTGGTGAACAATAAAAAGTGACCGCCTATTACTGAATTCAGTGCAAAACTATAGATCCATATCGGCATTTCGAGTGTCTCAGTAAAGCAATAACACTAGAAAAACTTTGCTACAACGTTAATATAATTACGTTCTATGTTCAACAGCCTAGTTCAAGCACATAACTGAAGCACTGTTCCAGAGATTTTTCAGAATATCTGCCAGTAAGGATGAACTTACTAACAGAATTCTGCAAGAGAAACTCGGATTGTGGCAGCCATATTTATGTACACATTACCAAAGGGTATAAAAAAAATGTCCTTATTAACAACAGCATAAAGAAAGTAACAAAATTCCCATAAAGAAAGGTGTTAGGCAAGGAGACATAGTCTCCCCAGAACTATTCACAGCTTGCTTAGAAGAAGTATTCAGAGACTTGGAATGGGAGCAGTTAGAGATAAGGGTAGATGGAGAATACCTCAGTAATCTGCGATTTGCTGATGACATTGCCATGCTAAGCAACTCGGGGGATGAACTGCAAACAATGATTGATGACCTAGACAGGAAAAGTAGAAAGGTCGGCTTGAAAATCAATATGCAGAAGCCTAAGGTAATGTTCAACAGCCTTGGAAAGGAACAGCAGTTTACATTAGGTAGCGAAGTACTGGAAGTAGTAGGCGAATATGTCTACTTAGGACAGGTAGTAACAGCAGATCCGGACCATGAAAAGGAAATAACAAGAAGAATAAGATTGGGATGGAGCGCATTTGGAAAGCACTCACAGATTATGACTAGCAGCTTATCGGTATCGCTAAAGAGGAAAGTATATTATAACAGTTGCATCTTACCTGTACTCACCTATGGGGCTGAAACGTGGAGGCTAACCAAGAGAGTTCTACTTAAGTTGAGGACAACCCAGAGGGCTATGGAACGAAAAATGGTAGGGGTAACGTTAAGAGATAGGAAGCGTGCAGAGTGGGTCAGAGAAATAACTCAGGCTACCGACATTCAAGTGGAAATTAGGAAGAAGAAATGGGCATGGGCAGGGCATGTAGTGCGAAGAGAGGATAACCGATGGTCGCTTAGGGTAACAAACTGGACTCCAAGGGAAGGAAAGCGTAGCAAGGGGCGGCAGAAAGTTAGGTGGGAGGATGAGTTTAAGAAGTTCGCAGGGGCCAAGTGGATGCAGCTAGCACAGAACCGGGTTAAGTGGAGAAATATGGGAGAGGCCTTCGCTCTGCAGTGGGTATAGTCAGGTTGATGATGATGATGATGATGATGATGATGATGATGATTAACAATACACCACTAACATGATTTCGTGCACCGTTCATGGCCATAGTACACAAGCTTGAGCCCAGATATCAACACAAGCAGTGTGGCGCTCCTTATAAGTGTGTAGTGCTATACATGTTGCTCGGCTGTTGTTTGCCACAGAAAGTTCAATGTAACTGCTAGGTTGCATGTGACGTAATGCCACAACTGCTGAGTTTGGTTCATCGTGGTTGTTTTTAAGGTTGCTTAATCGTTAATTTGTGGTTTTAATTACAGCATTACTTTAAGGCTTTTTTTCTTCTGTAACGTTTAAAAAAAACTAGATTAATACAGCTATATTAACGTTTGACTGAAAGTAATAATGTTATTATTACGTTTCGGTGCTACCTCAGAACGTGCTGTAGAATATACGTGCTGGAAGCGCAGCAGAGCTCGCTTTTAAAGACCTAACCTGCCTCGCACCCAAAGCCGCTGCGGGCGCTGCTTTGGAACCATAGGCACTGCCGATAAAATATTTTTATTGGTCATTTCCAATTAAAAAGATGGAGGAGGTAGGGCAGAAATTTGTATAATACCAGTAAACGATAAATATTCATTTCAATTACAGTCAAGGTAAATCTGTTTTCCCGAATGTCTTCATTGGCGAAGCGCGAGTTAAGCACTACAGGCAAGGACTGTGCTAGTTTCGGTTGGCTATAGGCTGGATTCACCGCATGAAAATAGATTGCCTACGGAATGAGCACATGAAACTGAAGTCTACCCGCAATTCCCCACATTAGGTTAGTCATACCTTCCTCTGAACTTGAGTTCGATACACGCAAACAGTATAGTGCTATATATGTTTTTGCTTGGGATTTTCAAAAGGGTGTTCTGACTTTTGTTTTTAAGAGACAGTAATAATAACAAATATTTGGGTTTATGTAACCCGACTGGACTATATATCAACGGCCTTGGTAATTCAGCTCTGGCTTCATAACGCTAGCGTTAAGCGTGCGCAACTCTGTGACATTTCGATGAGGCAGAATGTGAAACTAAATCAAGTCAGGGAACAACCGTAAGCCATGCCTGATAACGAGGAGCGCCCGTAATTGCACTCACCATATCTGTTGTGGAAACTATGGTTGGGAGCGCCTTACTTTGTTTCAGTTTGAGCCCGAAATGGCTGCGCGGTGAGGAAAGATACAATGTGAAGGCCGGGTATGAAGGCACGAGCGAACGAAAATACGGCAAACTGTTACGCAGAAATGACAAATGCGAGGGAGTTTACTGGGAGTAGCAGATTGTGCCAGGTCTATAAATAGGCATTTAGTTGCGTTAAACGGGCCTTTTGCGAGGTAATTGGTTGTGATAAAGTATAGCTTGGCGATTTTC
>NC_139344.1:168521101-168541101 GCF_055883805.1 Amblyomma maculatum | reverse complement strand
CCTTTTCATAAAAGTCGATGCCACATCGGGATAGTGCCACTAATTAGACACTCGCCGCGAACTGATATTCGGGGGTCTAGTCTTGGGACGCCGCCTCCTATATCTGGCCAACCATGCACCGCAAATCGTGATTATCATAGTATATCGCAGAGGAGGATCATTCTGCGCCGAGGACCGACCCTTGAGATCGCGGAGCCCGGGGCTTCCCATGAAGTCGACCTCTGCGTGCGGAGAGAGAGGCTCCAGCGGCAGCAGCTGCCCGGCTCGCGGGTGTTGTTGGGGCGTCTTGCTTGTAATCCGTGCCGAGACGAAAAGCGCGCTCTCTCGCAGAAAGCACCGCTGTGTTGTGCGCCCTCCTCCCAGAATACTAGTGGAGCGACGGAGGGGAGAGCCGCGCTTCCTGCCCTCTCCCGCTGCGTGCTTGACGCGCTGCTTGTATCTTGCGCGCCGCCGCTGCTGTTGCTGCTCCCGCCGCGTTATTCGGCGCGTAGCCCCGATAAAATAATAAAGGGGGGCGCAAGCGTGGCGAAGAGATGGGGGCCACACTCATTAGCATATCCCAGAACTCATCGCGTCGTCGACGTCACCGGGTAGGACCCCGCCTTCCATGGGTCCGATTGGATGGCGCCCACCGAAAGAGGCGGGTCCGCTCCCGACGGCGTCTGCTGCCGCGAGGGCACATCAGCGTGCGCGGCCGTCTCCTGTCTTCTCCGCAACGCGTCTGCGGTTCTCCAGTTCCTTCGCTCGAGGTGGCAGAAGCTGACGACAGGTCCCCTCCGCTTCAGCATTCCTTTGACGTTCCCGCGGAACTCGTATGGTGGCTCGCGACCGATGTATTTATAGTTGATCGGCGTCGGGCCCTTTAGGTGAGATGAACTCACGCGTTAGCGCCGCAGATTCTGGAGGCATCGTACTGAGAAAAAAAAAAAAAAAAAAGCATAAAAATTAAGAAAAAAAAAAAAAAGGAACGCATAAAATGGTGACTGGTCGCTTTACTCAATCCTCGCCCGCCAGACCTTTCCGAATGTCCCACGCACACATACATACATGACAGGGGCGCAGACCTCATCGGCTCCAAGTGGTCAAAATGTAAACTAGAATTTAAATAACGAAGGTTATCGAGTCAAAAGAAAGCAATGATTAATGCTACAAGCAGCAAAGAAAACAATTATCCAGTACTCTGAGCTGCAAGCACCCGTATAAAGGCAGGTACGAATGACTCGAAATTGACGCAGAAACCTCCGCACACCAGCGTGTCTTGCATTCTTTCTTGTTTCCAGAAGGCAGGGAAGGAGTGCGCTTTCATTACCTTTTTTTCATTTTTTCGACAATGCAGGGGGTACGTAATCGAAGAAGTGAAAGGAAGAAAAAAAAAAGGGGGGGGGGGGGGGGGCAAGGAGGCACGCGACTAATCTGTTCAGTAACTTCAGTACGTGATGGTCTAAAAAGTTTTTTGGATTTTATGCTGGCCACATTGTAAGCAAAATAGTATCATGACATCAGAAAGGACTCCGTCCTACTATCCAAATGGAGGGAAGCACACGGTGTCCTCGTTTCACAAAGCCCGTATTCGTTGCAAAGGGAGCTGTTGATGTTACAGTGAGAGGAAAGAGGCTTCAGAATTACCTAGTGTAACCGTGAAGGAAGAGGTGAAAGACACAAAATTGATAACTTTCGAAACCCGCATTTAGAATATTGCCCATAAATAAGACGGCGACAAAATTCTTCCTTTTACACCCCTCTCCCTCATCTGGACATCCATCTTGTGAATGGAATGCGTTTGTTTGGAGGAGGTCCGAAGGCAGTCACAGCGTGTAATAAAGAATGCTGTCGAATGCTTACATTACTTAGCGTGAGCAAGATCATGACGTGCCTTAGGAGAGCCGTGAACTGGATGTGATGAAAGTACCAGTTAAGTCGAAGCCTTCGCGAGAGACGGCTTAAAATCCGCGAAATCAGGATGTTCACGCCAGAAATAGTAAACGATTTCCAGTGCCTGGCATACCAGAGTCTCGCACGCGCGTGATAAATGCGGCCGACGCTCGGGAGACAGGCGTGAAGGCCGTGCCGCTTGATTACTCGCTCGTCATCGCCCTGCAGGGTGCTTGATGGAAGACATTGCATGCCCGGCTGCGTTGCTACTGGCGCGTGCTCAGTGCACGTGGTCGACACTTTGGTGCTGTAAATGCTCACCCGCGTGCTTCCGATTGTGTGTAAAACAAAAAAAAAAGAGTTCACAGCTTTGGAGAGGTGGACTCGGAAACGAGGTGTTCGCGACTTAGCATGCGTAAATGCGCCCTTCGCTAGCATGGAAATTCCCTAGGCGTTTCGCAGATGGTGGAATTTCCCTTTTTCTTCGTTTTGTCTCTTCGCTTCCGCAGACAGGCGATGAAGTGTCGGCGTAATTGAGCGCGAGACGTTGCTTGCCGTGCCCCGCAGCCACGCGGTTCGGTACTCGGCTACACCAAGGCTCTCAGCGTTATACTCAAACACGAGTGTAACGGCATATACTACACCCAGTAATTAAGCTAGATTGAACTCTTAACCTCAAGCCTATGACGTACGCGCTCCGCGTTACTTTATTTTCCTTTCTACGTGCAGGCGTATATTGCATGACAATCTTAACGCGGGGCTTATAATTAGAACTGCAGTGAAACTGTAGCGGAACAGGGTTTAAATTCCGAGTTCTTAATCAAGATTATGAGACTGCACGTTCATTACTAATATTAAGAAATCAAACTTGAACATGAAAGGAAACACTGTCATGCCAGATTACACGCGGCCATAACTTCGTTTCCAGCTTATTTTTTTGCTGATTTCTTAGCCAACAGTAGCGTGGTGCATTAACATGAAAACTAAAGCAACATCCTGTTTCGAGGTTTTGAAATCGCCTGGAAGCTTAGTGCTTAATTTACTTTACCAGTCCACTAAACAAGTTCGCAAACCACAAGCAAACGACTCTTGCCGCTACCCCGTTGTCGCTCTTGAAAACAGGCGAAAAGACTTTCAAAAAGAAGGCCGTCAGTGTCGCCGTTTGTATCAGCTAGCATGGCTATAGTGCCGTCGTACATGACGTCGCTATAGGGTCCTTAACGGCCAACTTCTAGGTGGCAATAGTTTTGATGAAAAAAGAAAGCCTCCCGCATTTCGGTACTTGCATGGCCATTCTTAATCAAACATAGCGTGATGAACCGCTCGCTATTGGCCAGTTCATTCAATGCAGGCTAGTGCTGGTATTATTGCGTTGCACTATGTAACTTGTCCACGGTCGGGGGTTCTCATTATATCATATTTGTGGAGTCTTACAAACAAATAACCGCTCTGAGGAATAGCTCAGCGGTCTGGTTTGCATGGTTTATGGGGCTCAATGTCCGAAAGCTTCTCAGGCTATGGAGAAGCCGTATTGGAGGGCCCCGGAAATTTCGACCACTCACTCTAAGAAAAAAAGGTGTGATCTTACCCCTTTAGGGGGGTAAGTCCACTGACGCACTGGGGAGCCCCTTTGGGTGCAAAGTTACACCCGCGATGGGGGCTTAAGTGTAGGTGGTGTAAAGTTTACGCTGCAACGAGGCTAACGTTATGCCATGTGGTGAAGTGCAAGTATATGCTTCTGGGGAGTAACGTTGCCCTCTCTCAGAAGGACTAAAGGTTAGGCCATGAAAGTGCAAAAATATGCTCAAAAATCTGGTGCATGTTTGCCCCCAGCTGGAATAAGCTTATGCTTAATTCTAAGGCGTAAACTTACCCTCACAGAGTCTGTATTTGTGCCAGCGTAATGAGCTTACTACAGCACCCCGTGAGTGCATCTTTGCACCCTATGAATGGGCGTAACTTTGCACTTTTACGTTCATATTTATGCCTCGTTTGGAAGGGTAATATTACCACCCAGAGGAATGAAATAAATCCATACAATGGTATGTTTCTACACCCTTTTAGGATAACGTAGTTTTCCTTCAAAGGGCACATTTGCGCCCTTTTAAATATACTCTAGGTGCACACTGGTGCGCTAGTAATTTGAAAACTACCACACTTCGACTGATTGTGCAATCACAAGACGTCGCCGCTATCGAAGCGATACGAGACATCCATTTTCTTTATTTGCAATGCAAGCGACCCCGTTTGGCATATGTGTGGTAATGCTGCCTCCGCGGCAACATTAGACAGCCTTAACATACGCCCTATACAGAAGAAAAACGTTACTAGGTGAAAAGGTGTATGATGTGTTCGTCAGCCGGTCACAGACGCCCTCGCTTCCGCAATGTTGGTTTCTTCGTGCTAGAGCGACATATTGTGACGGGCCATGTAGCCATTCAGGGTGCAGTTTGCACACCGATATTAGTACATGAGGACGGAAGGCAGGGTTTTACTTTTTATTGCGTTTGAAAATGGCAGGATAACCGAGCAGTCTTTTGTCATCGTCGTGGTTGAATCCATACTCCGAAGGAACCTGTGTGAGATAAAAATGAGATGGTGAGGGAGTACACACATTTCAAAATGGATACACATGCAAGCGATGGAAACACCTCGGCGACTAAACTGCGGCGACGTGGCAAAAAAAAAAAAAAAAAGGAAAATGGAAGCATGTTGGAACCGCGTCGCGGCTGCAGATACAGCAAGCGCTCTCTCTTGCATGGGAAACATTTTTCCAGCACCGCACTCTTCTTGTGGCCGCCAAGCGAGGAACATCTGACGGGGCGGGTTACCGAGGATCGCTCCTATTTTTTCTGCACAAATTCTTTTGCAGCAGTGGTGCCGGCCTATTTTCAAGTAGTACAGTTAAGTGCGGGGCTACTTTCAGCTAGCATGTGTAGGGATGCTTGAGGCATCTGTGGGCGCACCCTGATGTACCTTCCACCTGCACTTGACCTGCTTCATCCATGACAGCCCTGCATTCAACTACTGCACTACTGCTCAGAAAATAAGCCCACTGAACTATAGCGAAAAAAATTTGCTGGAAATATTCTCGGGAACCTCGGTAAGCCGTCCCGTCAAGGATACTTCACCTGGTGGTCACAAGAGGGGTGCGCCACTGATAAAAGGTCCGTTATTGTGCAGCAGGCCAGGGCGTCGATAACTGGAAAATCGTGAAAAATCACGCTCAGAAATCTCCATTTTCGCAAGCATGGTCATCAAAAATGGTAGATGAGGGGGCTTTGTGCAATCGCAGGAAGCTACTGCAAAAATGCCCATTATGAGACATGAAATTAACCTGCGCGAACTGGCCTAAAGTGCAAAGCTGTGTGCATTATTCTGTTAAGCGGTTTTACTGCAGGAGAGAGGATATGGCCAGATAACTCTTGAAGGACATGTCCAAAAACTAGACCAAACTTAGGTGTGCCTAAATAACAGTGCAATGAACAAGGAAGCACACAGAAGAATGGACGAACACAGGCGCTCAATAACAACCGAAATTTTAACATATATTAACATGCATAAAGGTGTGAAGCCAACGCGATGCTGTGCGATCACCTAAAATAGTCTAGTAATCGCCCTGGCTCCACCTCTTTATGCATGTTTATATATGTTTTGCTCGGTAATAAAATTTCAGTTGTTCTTCGTTTTACAAGTTATCTGTAACACTGCAAAAGGCAGAGGAGCCCTAGAATGGTGCTCCGATACTGTTACTCCCGCCAATTTGGTGGCGAGAGCCGCGTAGGAGCACAATTTGCCTATTGTAGTGCGCGTGATCCTGCTGCAAGCATCTTGTGAGACGAAGTAGTCAGCGCCAATGTCCATCCATTCTGTGTTTTCGTGTTGTTCCTTGCGCTGTTCTTTAAGAATGCAGTACCGACTAGCCCGGCATCTCGCACTTGCAAACTTAGATAACCACGAATATTGATTACGTAAGTGCAATAAGAAGTAAATTGTTACGAGTTTAGTTAACCACCAAATTAGCTTGATTAACCGATTAACCTGTATCCTGATGTAAACAATTGCAACTTGAAACCATCTCAATATTACAAAAAGCAGTTTTAAAACTTCTGGTTCACCTTCGCTGAAACACATGGTATACGTATGGGGGGTCACTCAAATGCAGTCACGCCTGCTGATCATAGAGATTGGGACCACTCGAACCTCGGACTCAACACTGTGCTCACTAGTGCGACGCATGCTGATTAAATGAGTACCGGCTTAAACCCACAATAAGGGCAGCAAGAAGTTTGAAAAATGAAACTTACAAGCACCATGCGCCGGTTTACGTTGACCGCTGCCGCCGAACCTGCTGCTGTCGCCCATCATTGGCATGCGTCATGGAGTCCGCAGCTGGTCTTCGTGACACGGCGCCACCGCAGCAGCAACCTTTCAAGTCCACACTTGTTCTCACCGCTGGCCCAGGGAACCTGTCAATGTGCCCTCTCCTCCGCTGCTGCTTTTCGGCAGCCCAAGACTGTGGCAGCACTAGAAGATGCGTACCTCTTGCTTTATCCAAGCTCCACGTCGTCGGTGATTGCAGAGTCGTCGTGAGCTGTGCCCTTAACAAAATTCTGCCGCGTCAGTTAATTTAAGGTTACGTCTCTACAGGGGGTAGTTCCCTGCAGTTACAACGAAGGACTTTGCTCGCACATATCTATTTGCATGTTGAGTATGATACAAATATTTGCAACTCAAGGGCAGTGCAGCCTATAGGCATAAGACTGAGACCGCTCGATGCTTCCGCGTCCGAACAGGACATCGCTTCTGCTAGAATGACTCGTGACCCCACGGAGCCTTGAGAGGAGTATGTGTCCAGAGCCACCACGTGCTCGCCGTCGAAAAGAGGCACGCATTTTTGGCTCCCTGGGCCCTGCCATATTGTTCACAATGAACAGTATTGTGTACCCCGCGTAGGCACTGTGGAAGCTACAGCCAAACTGGTTTCCGAAAGTCCGGCGAAAAATGACTTCACGCTGTGAAGAAAAGAGTTCGGGGAGCAGCAGGTTCTTCTGATTGTTCCTTACCCCGCCTCCGTCCTTGGCGCTTGAGATTCAGTGTCCAAAATTCCCAAGTTCACTGGAGGGGCAAGCTTATATGGACAAAAGAGCGTGCGTCACCTTTGCGCTGTGTCATACGGCGAGCGAAGGAATCAATGCCCAGTTTCCTGAATTCTGGGAACTAGAAAGGATAAGTGACCGCGTGCAAGTATCACAGGCTGTATGTGGCTCCGCAGGTGGCCAGCTAGCTGGTCTTTTGTAAGCTTCCACTCAACTTATGCTCGAAGGTATCGTGTCGCACAATGCTGCTGCAAACACGCGTGTGCTGCTTGAAAAACGCGAAGCGCATGGTGTGCGGCGTGGCGGAAAACATGCATACGTCGTGTTTCATCACAAAAGCGCCCGAGAAGCTATGATTGCAACCACCCGACAGAGTGGTGCAGCAAGTACGAAACACGCCGAAGCACTGCGAAAAGAAAGAGCCGTGGTAAACGAAGAACAATATAGCTAGCTCTTGGGGCAGTTTGTGCACCTGAAAATTGTAACAAAATAGGGGTACCAGCTGAAACAAAAGACACAAAGGACGGATATAAAAGAACCTGCTTAAATCGGAGCGAATGAAAACATTATGAATGATGACATGCCAAAATAACGTCTCCTGCAATATTAATAAAGAGCATGACGACACGGTGTACGCATTCTGTTTTCTTCACCTTCCAAACTGATTAGCCTATCCCTGAAGATTGGAAAAAAAAAAAAAAGGAATGAAGAAGGGAGCATGTGTGTAAAACAGTAAATCAAGCAAATGAAAACCTTGGTCGAGGCAAGATGGGTTATTTACCGCATTCCGATGACCCGTAGAAAAGTGCGTTTATAGGACAGACAGGCAGGTAGGTGCCTTAACTGCGTTTGTAGAAACATAAGAACTCTCTAAAAGAAGACACCCAGGAATATACAAGGCGTTGTACAGTTGCCAGCGCGCTGTAGAATGCTCCTCCCAGCTAAACCGCAAAATCCTCGCAGCTCAAACTTCGCGCAGAAATGGCATTTTGCCGTTAGTATTTTTAATACTAAATTTTTTTTTGAAGAACTTGCATGCTTCGATCAGATGAAGTCGAATATTCCCATTATATCCGGCGGCGGCGGCGATGCAAGACAAGCCACTGCCTCAGCGATAGCACCGGCATCGCCGCCGCATACGATGGGAACATCCGACTTCTGATCGAATCAGGCAAGAACCATACCATCGACAAAATGCCATTTCTGCCCGAAATTTGAGCTGCGAGGATTCCATGGTTTAGCTGGGAGAAGCATTCTACGGCACGCTGGTAGTTGTGCAACGCGCTCTATTTGGCAGTTCATTGCAGCAGGAGCAACGAGATGAAAAAAAAGGAAAAAACGTGCCGACGTTCGAGCGTGTCATCATTTTGTAAAAGGAAAGGACCAGACGAGGTGTGTGTGATATATATATATATATATATACATACATACATACATACATGCATACGTGTGTGTGTGCGTCCATTTGTAAACTAAGAATGTCCGACTGGCATACTTCCTGCGGTACGGTAAATGAGGGTGAAGAAATCTTTATTTTCAGTGTAGCTGGTAGCATTTAACAAAAAAAACGAGTAGAAAACAACAACTTTTGATGAAATTTGTCCTCGACTGTCCCAGCTTTCAGCTGCCCATCAGCCTGCCTCTAGTTAACGCTATAAAATAAATAATCTAACGCCAGGATGACACCAAAGCTGTAGACGCGATAGCGCCTTTAACACGGAGTTTTCATTCTGCGAATGCTTGCCGTTAAGAGACGCAGAGTTTGGCAATGTGATTAACGCCTTTAGTTGGCTTGATTTGGGGGAACGGAAGGCGTTGTATCTATCTCACTCGGTGAACGCCGAACGTAAAAATGAAAAGCATAAAACCGGAGGTACAGCCGCCCAAATATTTAACTGGCGTGCGCATGACGACCTCCTTTTCTGTGCTCCTGCGCCTTAATGCGGACAATACTTGCCAGAAGATCAAGATTACGCAAGAGCTTGGTGAGCGCTTTCTTATACTTGGACTTTTCGCAGGTTAGCTGCTCTGTAACGCTCAGAATCACAGAAAGTGCTGCCGTCACGAACGTCAGTTAAGAGTTTGGCAGCTGTACATATGTCGTTGGTTCGAATTTCTGTCGCAAACTAACCTTCAACATGACTAGAAGATAGATGCTAAATGTGACGCGAAAAGGGTATGACACCACACTGAAAGCTGTATAATGAATCGGTTTTATCACGATTTTAATATAAATCAGAGCATATATTTTTCCACGAGTTGCGAGTTTCGGCGACGACCATGGCAATGGCGATGCCTTTTCGACCGAACGAGCTGTATGCGCTTCAGGTAAAATCAAATATGTGCATAATTTTGTTGCTGAACACCCCCTCCCCCCTCTCCCCAGCACCTCTTTCTCTCTTTTCTTCTAATCCACCTACCTTCTTCCCCTTACGGTGTGGTTCAGGGTTCTACCAAGAAGTGTGACAGATACTGTACCTTTTCTTTCTTTTAAGAAGCTTAGGTGGTTTCAAACGAGTGACGGCTTGGAGCTGTGTTGGAGGAGGAGCCATGGCGTGGACAAAACTAACTCCCGCGAGCGCTTCCTCTTACAAGCAAAACAAAAAGTATCTGCTGTTCCATTATAATTTAGCAGTAGTTTTGCAGTCATGACGTCACCCCATAGAAACCACGACACACCTGCAGCTTGCAGTTCGTGACCGGGGAGAGGTAAACATGGAGAGGGACCCAAACCGCGCGCGAGAAAAACGGGGGCGAGGGTGGCACAATAGGCGTCCCCTCTGAAAGCGACGGTGCGGGAACGAGACATGATGTGACAGAATGCTGCATGAGCGCCCCATCGTGACATGTGCTCAAACTAATCACCCCGCTGTTTAGGGGGCAGGAACATACATACAAACACACAAACGCTGGTAGAGAGGGTAAGTAGGGTTACAGTAGGGTGCAAGTTTTCTAAAAGGGGGTAAGTGAAAAGGGACCTGCTTCCAGCAGGTGCAAAGTTACCCCCAAGGCCTTCTAAAGGGGGTAAAAGACCATGCTATGCCCTTTTTACCCCTTTCGCACACCCTTTTTTCTTAGAGTGCTGGTGTTCTTTAACGTGCGCTGACATTGCGTAGAACCTGAGAGCCTTGCTTTTCGCCTCCATCGGAAAGCAACCGCCGAGGCCGCGATTCTATCCCGCATCAATACACCAGTCGAGCACCCTAACCATTGCGGGTCAGTTCAGCGGTCTGTATAGTTTTGTACCTTCCACGCATTATTCTGCAGCATGCGCCCACGAATGAAAATCAGTTTAGTTTATCTTACTGAGTAGCGAATCTATGTACCTCTCGACGTCTTGTGGTCAGCTAGGCAAGTTTTTGCAGCACCTGAAGGGATTCCCTCCGATTGGATATGTCACGCACCCACTATAGGTGGCGGCTACAGGGCATTTTAGAGCGCAGCTCTTTGGCGTCCGTTCCTGGGTTTCGCGTCGGCGTCGGCGTCGTCGTCGGCCTCGTAACCAGCTCCGCCCCCCTTTCATCCCCCCAGCGCTAGCAGCGACCGACTGATACCGCTGAATGCCGCTGACGCCGCTAGAGAGTCAAGATAACGTGACTGCATAGAACACCGTCGCCGCCATGCAGAAAGAGGAGGGGAGGGTCCCCCCCTGTTCCTGTGTGGCGGATAGGGTGCTCTTCAGTTGCCGACGCGCCGGTTATTTCACGTAGGCCCCGGCACGTCGACCAATACGTGACCACCTTCCCACGGCTAGACCTGGTTCTTGGCGCTGCGGAAGCGAGGGTATCATATTGTTTGCGTCGGCATCTGCGGCGTTGTCCCTGAAACCAACTCCGCAGCTGGGGTTGACTCACTATCGGCGTCAGCAGCATCAGTCAGTCGCTGCTATCTCTTCCCTCCTCCCTTTATCGCGTTGTCCGCTTGCTGCGCGCGCTTCTGCCCCCATCGTTTGCCGCTGGGTGTACACACCGCCCCCCTCCCCCCTCTTCCTGCGAGTCTCCGGTTGTCAAAGCGCCGGCTCGAACTTAATTCCTTTCTTCGCTCCTCCTCCAATGCAACCCCTGTGCGGTGGCAATCAGAGAGCCAGATCGGTGGCGGCGGATCTGTATATGTGCCCCGCCCCGAGAAGACCCTGCCGTTCGCGCCGCCGAAGCGGAGGCGCATCGCCGCCGTCGAGAGCAACCAGCAGTAAGCGAGGCTGAAGCAGAAGCTCATCGCCGCCGTCGAGAAGACCCTGCCGTTCGCACCGCCGAAGCGGAGGCTCATCGCCACCGTCGAGAGCAGCCAGGTGTAAGTGAGGCTGGAGCAGAAGCTCATCGCCGCCGCCGAGAAGACCCTGCCGTTCTATTTCTCCGACCAAAAAGCTTCCTTCATGACTGTCGAGAACTGTTAGTGGAGTCTTTGTTAAAGGAATACGTGTGATAAAAAAAAAATTCTGTGATAGCGCATACATGTGTTGCTCGATTTCTTTGCCTCAATCTATCGAAAAGGTGAAACAGCTTATTTGCTGCGCTCAAATTTCGCATTAGGAAGTAACGTAATCATCGGTAATTTTTTTTTTCTGAAAATCATTTGGAACAAATACTAAGCCGTTTCTATTGATTCCGTAAGCTTCTAGGAACAATTTATTTCCAGCTATAATTTAAGGCGTCCCTATATTCCAACCTAAAAACCAACAAAAAAAAAAAATAAGGCTCCTAGCCGTGCTTCTTTCATGCTAACACGCTGTCATTTCTATTGTATTGATGTGGTTCCTGAAATTTGGGGAGGGGGAGGGAGATGAGTTGTAAGGTGAGGGGATGAGCAATGCTCTGGGATCTTGCAGAGGGATGTGAATAACCTTCCCTGCCATTGCCTCGGCGCTCGGTCATGAGAGCACCCAGCTGGCTGCGCCGGTGAGTGGGGACAGACCCTAGCGCGCCATCTCTCAGCACTTCGTCGAACGCGCTGGGCGCCCGGCACACTCACACTTAACCCAAGCTCCTTTGGATATAGTTTATTTCTAGTGCACATTGCACAACTAATATTACAAAACTTCGATTCAATGGCGGCATCCCGATCTCTCCCACTTGCCGTCTGTCACTAGCAGCTTATCCATTTATGAAAATCGAAATATTTGGCAACCGCTCTTTGCATCAAGTCGTACAATAAAGTGCAGCAGCCTAATGAGCGATGATGACAACATGAGGATTTTTTCAGGGGACAAACGAAGTCAGCGTCGTATGTCGTGATCAAAAAACTTGAAGAGCACTGCAGAAAAAAAACGATAAACATGTTCGCTGGCTGCTCTTCAGTAGCTCCTTAGATTGCTTAGCACATTTGAGAGTCGTGACTACACACTAGTCGTGTTCATGACTTTGATTGGCTTACACAAGTCATGTACTCTATGGTCATGCACACATGGATCTTCGATTTGACTGACTTATGACAAGTGACTATGACTCATTACTAAACTATAATGACTCACATGACATGGCTAGGTATGACATGACATTTAATGATGCCACTTGTCATTACATACACACTCATGACTACCAGTCTCATTTTAATGTGACTTCATATCACACGCTGCATTTTTTTCCCATATTTTGCTTCCACGTTTTGCAGACACGTTTTTGCAAACACAGCTAAGTAAGGCCTTCACCCTAAAACTGCCGTGCTCTCATGCACACTAAAGTTCAACGTTGAAACAAACAAGTTCGAGCACATGCTGTCCCGACAGGGGGCGCTCTCGCAGACGTGGCATGTTGTGGCGGTGGTAAAAAAAGGAAAATGATATATGATTAGTTTCTCGCGAGTGCGTAGACGCTCGAGTGGAGATCCGTCGTTGTATGCTATCTACGTGGTTGCGATGGCTCTCACCTGCAGGAGCGGATACATATCAGTGTAATAGCCTATATTTGTACAGTATAAAAAATGATCTATAGACACTGCCTTTAAACTGAGAGCACAGAACTGCACATAAGCTGCAAACTTGTGAGCACCCAAGGTTAGTGGCATCAGTATGGACCGCATGCTATGTTTTTTTGTTGTTGTTTTTTTTTTTTTTTTTGAGTGTGTAAGGATATCAGATGCAATAGTTACGTTACGCCGGGTTGATCGATTGATCAACCTTGAGTCCATACTGTGGAGTTATTCTAACTAACGGTGGGTGCCTCGAAAGAAGATGCAAAGGTCATAGTGAATGTATCATGTTTCATACGTTGTAGTATTCTCGGTATGCTATAAGCCCGGTACCGAGATACATCGGAAGATTTGTTTTGTGTGTTCTGATTTTCGCGGCAGTAATATTTGTCCTTTCTTATTACAAAATCCTTCCAGAGGTTCTTCTCTTATTTATCTTTTCGTTTTCACGTCCGCATTACGCGGAGTAGGTTGCCAATAAAGGTGTTATTACAATGAGCTCGGGCATTCAGTCCTTTTTGGGGATGAAATTAGGGAGTTTCTGCGTCGACGGAATACATAACTGCTGCTTGTCTAGACAAAACTTTCGAGCGGCTCATCGTGATTCAGTGGGAACTCACTATAGTCTGACACTCTGCATGACTTTTCATGCAGTAGCCAAGGCTATACGTCACCAGTAAAGGGCGAAACTCAACGCCAAGAAAAAGCTTGTAAAACAAGCAGCATACAAAAGTAACATCCGCAGAAGCAGCTACAGGATATGTTTGTGGTAGCGAGGAACCTAGGGCAAAGCAGTTTAAGCCTCCGCAGCCGCAAGTTGAGTCAAACCTACACCAATCACTTCCCCGACGTAAACTGCGGAAAGCAAAGCGTAATCGCCTCTTTCACGCCGCGAACCACGGCCGTTTTCTTGTGTCCGCAGCCTCTGACTCTTTCTGCCTCCATCTTATTCCCAACGGCAGGCAGGTTTTCTTCCACGCTTTTCTCGGGGCTCTCGCCCAGAAAGAAATGTGGAGGCCCCCCGTGATTTTTCTTTCCTAATCTCCAAGGGGACGTCCGTCGAGCCCTTTTCCTGCTGTCCGTGCATATACCCGTTAACGCACTTATGCAGCAGCCGATGGACACCATACATTCTCTGGCCGGCTCGCTCGCGACGGATATACCGCGGCGGCCATTCGTGGCTCTACAGCGAGCCCCCTTGGTGATTCCCCCTTCGCGTTTGTAGCGCTGGAAAAACGACCGCGCGATCACGGCGCTGAGTGCTCCGGTCCGTTTAAGAAGGACGACGAGCCATTCTTCTCTCCCCATTGGCTTCTTTGTTTTTTGACTCGCCTGGACTTATAACCTCAAGTGGGAGCCGGCAACACCTGCCGATTTCCGATCTCCTCGCAAGAGTGTATCTATCTCTCGCGCAGAGTGCGCGATGGCCGGCAGTCTCGAGCGCGGAGGGTCTCGTCCGGTGCGGCTATGAAATGAGGCCATAAATATTCGAAGCGCATCAGCTCTCGCCCCGCAGCTTGGAGACTGCGCGCACTCTGCGTTCTCCGGGCGGATGGCACGAGTTTGCGGGAGGAAAGAGGGGGCGTGCTGGGAACAGCGCTTTATATGGCCAGCATCCGATGCGCGCAGGATATATGCAGGGAGAGCATGCCGCCCAGCGAAACCCCGTGGCCCCTAAATTACGAGCCGACGTGTCCGCGATGTTTTTGATAATGCCGGAGTGCTAAAAGATAGCGCGCGGGAGAAACGGCCGGAATAAGGATCTCAAGGAGGGTGGGAGGAGGCGCTCATTGTCGGCCGCCCGCAGGCGCCCCCGCTAACAAGCAAAGCCGCTGAGGACCCATTAAGATTTAAAGATGTCTGCGGCGAAAAGCCTACACACGCACACACGTCGCGCCCCACAGTGCATTTCAACGACCGGCGTGGCTGCATGGCGGGGCCACCCGCGGCAGTTTTATGGGGCTCCTGCCGTTGCTGCACCGGCGATGCATGTGTGCGCGATGCGGCTCGTTTTCATTTGGAGGCGCCCACCCCCCGCGCGGCCGCCGCTACGGGCGATGTGGGCTTTATTGCTGTAATGCCTCCCGATTACAGGGTTGCCTAATTTATCGGTACATGGGAGCGCGAGACCACACGGGTTGCGCCGACCCCCTTCCTCATTTGGGCCCATAAATCTGCCGCGCGCCATTCCACCGTGCAGTCGCTGCTGGCTGCGCGCCCCGTACCGCGTTTCCCCAAGTTTGCCCCTTCTCTATACTGCACCGCACTGTGCCCTACCGTGCAGGGCTGCACTGCACTGCAGCGTGGCCGACTTGTGCAAACAGAACGTGCACGTGCTGTCTCCAGATCAAGCCTCAGCGGCGCTCGGACACATCCACTGCGTCACACATAGGCACGCACACAGTGTGTCCCAGCTCACAGCATCGAAAGTGTCTCGATCCGCGAATAGAGCCAAAATCTTTCTCTTGACTTTTGAATATTTAGCGAGGAATCTGCAAGAAAAAAATACACCTAACAGTCGTCACCATAGCGAACGCGAAGATACTGGACACATATTAAGCTGGTTGTCGATTGTGCCACGATCATTTCATAAGAAAGTATTTTTCTCGATATAGCGAATCTCTACATGCTGAACCGAAAGGTATACGGTATACCACTGGAGCACACCTCTGCACTCGTCGCGGCGCCGGCGGTTCTGCCTCGAGGATGGTCCTCAGCTGCAAACACACGGCGAGCAGCCGCGGAGGCCGCCCTTCCTGCCTTTCGTTCTTGGTGCATTTTAAGTGCGACCTTCTTCGAACTCTGCAATCACGTTTTACAGGCGCTGGGCGGTTCCTCGCTCAGCGCCGTCGCCTGTCGCGCCACAGTCGCGCTCGTACCCTCTCCTCCGTGTGTGCAATGTATACCAACCGCGGGCACCTTCGGGCTTTGCGGGATCTCGTTTCTGCTGTGGCACACCTGCTGATTCGATCGCAGTGCGCAGATCAGCTCATTTTCTTCTGTCGAGCACGCACATGTATCTCGTTTGGCGACGCCCTTTCTAAACCGCGTATAGTATTGGGAACCTGGTGATGGGTATGCTGATCAGGCTCGTCCGTTCAAGACCTTTGGTATCGGGGCGGCCTGTTAAGCGAGGCTATAAATCATATTGCATATCAGATACTTCCAGTCAACCTCTCTTAACGAGTTTTTGAGGCGCCGGCGATGTTCTTCATGAGTGGCGCTCATGTTCCATGTGCGAACGTTCTGCTACACGCTGCTCCCGATATTGGTAGTTCGACGGCCGGCAGTTGCCGCCGCATAGCGATGAGTGTAAGAAGCACGCACAGACGAGTTCGGCACACGTTAGAGAGGGGCAGCTGTTGTGTTACGGATGTAGTCTGATGGGGGCATGCGCGAAAACTATGAAGTTTAGCAGCTCACGAATATACTCTGTCACCTGCCGCAGGATTAGAAACACACAAGCCAAAAAAGCTTTTCTTTATCTCGATTAGCATTGCTGCTGCTTGCTCGACGCCGTGAATGAACGCGACGTGGACAGCCTTGGCCGACATGGCCGTAGACGTCTGGGCCATTCGCGGTGGGTGGAAGGCGACCGCTTGTGAAGATATAAAGATATATAGCGCTTATTAGACGCTGCAAACCATGTAATATATACCGGGTGTCCCAACTAACTTGAACCAAGGGATACAAAATAATACATTTGAGGTAAGTCAGTGAAACCAATTGAATTCAACTGCCAGCCTCCTTGCGCACTACAGGCGATTTTTTGTTTTGCAATTACGTAATTAGCTAATTATGTTAATTTTTCTAATTGATTAAATATCGACTTTAGACCAAACATGTGAATTGGAAACTTGTAGAGCACCTTCAGAAACCCCCATTCCATTAAATGCGATAAAGAAAGCCTCACGTGTATCTTTTTTTCTGGGCTCAAAAGAAAGCCCGCGAAATACAAATAATACCACGTGACTAGCGCATTTGAGCGCAGCGATCGTGGTGCTCTCAGTCGTGGTTTGAGCGAACGAAATCAGCTGCGGCCGTGTCTCCTTTGCCCCGTTAAAGCGGCAGGCCGATAGGCCTGCGATGGCTTCTTCGCCCGAGTCCGACAGCCGGCCCACGTGATGGTGCAAGTAGCACCGAGAGCGGCGAGCCGACAGCACCGGGATTCTAACAAACCCTCCTTCTCTCCAATCAGCGAACTTTACGGCAAACGGATGAGCGATAAGGTATCAGCCACTGAATCTGCGCATACAGGCTTGGTTTGGGTAAAGGGGCGAGATGACATGTGACTCGACTAAAATTAGCGCTGCACCTTCATTTGCCGGTTCTTTATCGTCATCCGCCCCGTCGTGATGTAGGCTGCTGCGGTGCACAGGCCTGGCCAAGATCGCGGTGACGACGGGCGAGCTCGAGCTCGCTCGCTCCAACCATCGCCAACATTTCTGCCTGCCGCTGCAACGGGACCATCGGGTCACGGCCGCAGCTGATTTCGTTCGCTCAAACCACGACTGAGAGCACCACGATCGCTGCGCTCAAATACGCTAGTCACGTGGTATTATTTGTATTTCGCGGGCTCTCTTTTGAGCCCGGAAAAAAAGATACACGTGAGATTTTTTTTGTCGCAATTAATGGAATGGAGGTTTCTGAAGGTGCTCTATAACTTTCCAATTCACATTTTTGGTCTAAGGTGAATATTTATAAAATTAGAAAAATTAACATAATTAGCCAATTAACTAATTGCAAAACAAAAAATTGCCTGTAGTGCGCAAGCAGGCTGGTAGTTGTATGCAACTGGTTTCACTGACCTACCTCAAATATATTATTTTGTAACCCTTGGTTCAAGTTAGCTGGGACACCCGGTATATATATGAACGTGGGCGGTCAGTTTAACCTGCCGCCATTCCGAGTAATGATGCATACGTCCTTTCACGTAGCGTCAACAAGCAAGTTTGATTTGTTTACTTTTAAACACTGCTACAGAAATATGTCCCCCCCCCCTTCTGTTGGGCTTAATAACAGCTGGAACCCGTGCTTTGCTAATTACCGCAGTCCTCATGAGTGCTAACTGCGGCTTTTCAAGTCACTTTAGATGAATAGTTGCCATGAATATTAATTTAAGAACTAGTTATATAATTGCCAGCCGTAGGCCACGACTGTATTACAGTCTATAGAAGGCAAAACACGCCACTTACGCGGTAATAATGACAATTTGTTCCTAACTCACCCTCCCCTCCAAGGAAGATGCTGTGTGTGTGCCTCTAGCTGGAGACCTGGCTGGGTGCAAATATGCGAGTCCGATAAGCTGCTGGAAAAGTGGCCAGAGGCTGACAACAGCCTTCCTGCTGCCAAATAAATAATATCAAGGAGGCTCGGCGAAAAAATAACGCTGCGCAAACCCCATCGCTCTTATGACTGGGACGGGCTCTTTCCTTTAGGTTGGTCTTGTTCTCGAGGAGCAATCATGCACAATATTGCAACCACACTACAGATGTGTAATTATAACAATCTCTTCGCAAATTACATAGCTGATGAAGAATCTCGATAGTTGCGGTTTGGTCTCGGGAAAATCGCTGACATTGTAAATGACGCGCGTGACAGCTAGGCCCACGCTGCCGTTGAATTTTTGACCTCTTTGAGTCGGCAGATGCAGCATGCGCGTTGCGAGAGAGAGAGAGGGAGGGAGAGAGAGAGAGACGGTATGCAGGTGCCAATTAAACTATAAATAGACTGGTTGTTTCGAAAATAAGGATGGGAGAAGATGGAGGGGAGTCTTTTTCTGATTTCGTGAACCGGAAACATTAAATTCCGACGATCCCGACGGCAACTGGAAGGCGTGTTGGATAACGACACACTACAATTTTCGCACCGATGCGGTTTCTTGCGTTGCGTATATACCGCGATAAATAATTAAAATATCATAAGAACTTGGATGACTCCGTATTGCAGCTACTACAATAAAAATATGAAATTAGAGCGACACTTACGCTCCGCCTTGGGAAAGGGGCCTGTAGTCATTTCTAATTGCATATGCATGCTGATAGCAGATAATGAAAAGGTACAAAATTACGTGAAAGAGCCCACGGCATGCCTGCACTACTCGTTCCTTGATACAAGGGGCCTGCGTCGAGAGCTTGTCTGGCTGCCGAACCAAACAAAGGTCGTGGGTTTCGACTCTGCCTATAATAGTATAACCTAAACTTTTTCGTTCAGCGAACTATATTATTGTACAAAGCAAATCCTTTCAGACGTGCAGCGGAATTTTTCTTGTAACATGTCATGTTCTATTCACTTTCTTTGAACTCATTACGTCACGTTTGACCTGAGCGTTTGACGTGAGCTGTGCGTTGTTTGAAACTCCTGCGCCAGGTCGCGCGGTGGTGGTGGTGGTGGTGGTGGTAGTGGGTTATTGGATAATCAAACAAAAAGGAAGGAAAAGAGTGTTGCCGGCCACGGCAACTGTTATCTATAGTCTGAAGCCCCCCGAGTTGCGCTCGGTGGGAAAGAAAATGGGACAGGGAGAGCTGACAGTGTGGGGAAGTACAGAGGGGAGATATAGCAAAAAAGGACAGGGAAAGCTTTGTACAATATTTACAAAACACACACACACACACACAAAAAGACGAGGAGTTCGCGCGCAAATGTCCGAGCACAAGGTCGTAATGCTCCGACTTCATGAGCCTGCTCAACCGATCAGAATTTCTCGCTAACATAATTTTTCGGGATACGTTGTCGTCGTGAGCAATTTTGAGCATCTGCTAAAACACTGAACAGGGGGCAGATGTTGCGGCAGATTCGTCCCGTAACTGCACGAGTGTCGGTGCTTATTTTACTAGAGAAAGCCAACCGGTGCACGTTCGGTTTGACTGCACTGAAACATTCACCAGCGAAAAAAAAAAACTTCGAAATTCAGCGGCTTATAGGATGAAACGCTCTCACTTTTAGCTGTGAATTGAACAGAGCTGAGAGGAGAACGAGGAGGAGGAGAAACTTCATTGAGACGCCGGATTAAGCATCCAGAATATCCTGGGACAAAGTCACCAAGGCCAACTGGTCCATCGGCTGAACAAGGGAAAATTCAGTGTTCTAACTTAGCATTGACGTCAGGACAGTGCAGGCTCGCGG
>NC_139344.1:168333601-168518601 GCF_055883805.1 Amblyomma maculatum | reverse complement strand
CATGCAGGTGCACTTGTTGTATACTTTATTAGGGGCTATGGCCACAGAGCGGCGGTCGATTATGAGTAATACTGGGGAAAAGGATGTATGCCTCATCGTCGGTGCTCCATTTGGCAAACTGGAATGCCAGTTTTAGAGGGCTTTTGTTTAACATTTGGCATTGCTAGGTTAACCTCTCAGCTTTTACGTCTGTGTGCTTTTCTCACTATTTCCTTATTTACAACAATTACGCTTCGCATTTCAGCGCACCAGTGCTTAAAGTCTGGCTCATTGCAGGGAGGCCTCTATTTCGAGCACATGTAGACAGGGAAGTAAGGATAATTAAGAGGCTGGCTTTCCGCTTTGCCCATCGTTTTGCACAAGAGGGAATTCATTCTTAAAGCTGATTTTTTCTCATTATATATGACAGAAACCCGGTGAAACAAGCAATCCTCACATTTTGCCACGTGCTCGATGGTATTTACCTAAAGAGTTCACAATGAAACAAAGCGTCGGCGCTTATAACGTATGTAATAAATCCCGATGTGTTGCTCGGACGGATTCAAAGTAAATAAATCTAAAGAATTATATCGAAATACGCTTGAGAATCGCGAGTTCTAACTACATCTGAAACAGAAACTGAATTGGAAAAACATGAAGAATAAATTGCTCCGCAATTGATCGAAACAGAGATTAACAAAAATATAATAAGAACAACAAGGTTGGTTACTCGAAAGGCGACAAGGACAACCTTCCAATAGCTTAACGATATCGCGCGAGCATCGACAATACGCTCACTCAGCGCATTGAGACGGCGCGAATCAGTGAAATCGGCGACACTTGGCGCCTGCGCAGAATGCATTAGTTCGAGCCTTTGTGTGTAGAGCGATGGACGTTTCATTAACACGACAGGTTTAAAATCCGGCTTCGGCGTTTTTGAAAAATCACGGACATGGCGCTGACAGGTGGTAGTTGGCAGGTGTCATAGCCGTGCACTGATTGGTCGTCGAGTTGTGTGACGTCACGAGACCATGTGGCATGGCGTGACATTGCATGAATGGGAACTTTCTGATGCACGACGTCAAAGTGCAACTTTTTACCAGTCTTCAACCCCAGCCGCCCTAAAATTTTGAGGATCGAGTTCAGCGAAGAGGCATTTACCATCGAGACTATCCGCCAGTGCAACTGACCGCATCAAGTATATATTTTCCCCCAAGCCACTACGCTAATATACTTACGCAGGCGGGATCTGGTGCGTGAGATTGCTCGGGAAGAGAATATATACCACCTTCTCAACGCAGGACCAGGCAGCGGCGCTCAGGGACGTCGTCCATTGAGTCCAACAAGCACTTGGTTCCCTGTCATCATCGACTGCGACGGAAGTATGCCATGACTTACGCCGCCGCAGTACGCATTCTTAGCTGGGGGACACCCAAAGTTCATATTAGATGTGAACAATGCTGCTAGAGCGCCGCACCTTAGCCTCAACACGCCGAACGTATGAGCGACACTCCAGCCTCTGCAGGAAGTGTTATATTTGAAACCTATACAGTGATAACCGTCAGATGCGTTCTCTCTGTGAAGCCGGCCAATTCTTCCAGCAAAGTTCATACAGAAGGATGGGCTTCCGAGGCCTCTCGTACAGTGCACTACAGCCACATTCGACCAGTTACTTCTAGTTATATACATATAAGACGACCTACGTGACGCCAGTTACATTACGAGCCACTCGACATCGAGGTTTCCGTCACCGTTATCTGTGCACGTCACCTTGCCGCAGTTAGCCACGATCGTACGAACAAATTCATTGAAGACACTTAGATTTCTCTTAAGTGAGGTAAGGCCAAAGCCTTTCCGGCGACTCTGCACTCATTTGCAGCTTTTTCACTCATTTGCTCTTTTCTTCCTTCCTTTCTTTTCTTTTTTGCTGCTGTTTCTTCTTGTAGCGACAGCTACATTGACCACAAAGTCCCATTTTAGCTGTGGCGGTGGCCATGCCGTGGCGGTGGCCGAGCAGTGGAGCACCGCTCCTGCATCACATCTGGCGAGCTACATCAGTAGTGTAGTACTAATGACTGATGGCTAAGTAGTCACTAACCACTACTAACTAATGAATAACTAGTCACTAACTGGTACCAATTAGTCACTAGTCATAACTTAATAGTCATAAGTAATGACAATGACTGGATATGACGTCATCAAGCAGTGACGCTATCGGCTGTGACATCAGACCATGTCTAATAACCAGAAGTGATGTAATACCGACGTCATATCCAGTCATGACGTCACGACTCGTGATGACGCCACCAGGCGATTCAGGCATATACGAAGTTGACTCCACCCGGCGTTCGATCGAGGTGTCCGTGCGGGGCCATTCATTTGGCGCTTCCTCGAACGCCGCACCAAACAGTATATAGAAGTAGACTCAGTGCAGCCGGCATCAGCGTCGTTTCAAATTGGGTTTACACGACATAAAAGGCACAGTATCTGTCACAATTCTCCGCGGACACCTTAACCGAGTCGTAATGAAAAGGAGGAAGGTGGGAGTGAAAATAGAGAGAAAGAGATGCCGTAGTGAAGGGCTTCAGACCACCGCGTAACAGACGCTTTCGCCTCATTGCACTTTAGTGGTCCAAAGTGCCCCCTATGGCATAAATAAAGCTGTCTCTCATTGCTAAACATGAATGACCACAACAAGCTCTGCCAGGGAAACGTACAGCCTTTGTCAAAAGTTTAGAGCCCAGAGGGTTTGCTTTTAAGCCGTATATTATTACTTCTTTAACAATCGTGGAAGTCCTAGCCATTGGAGAGAATAGGATGAAAAATCTTCTTGCCTTCAGCAAGTTTAGAAGCCTGGGAATGCATTACGAGCCACATAGTATGGCTCAAAAGTTGACCCCCTGGGCGATAAACTTTTGACAAAGGCAGTACACCTCTCGCTACGTATACCTTGGTATAGCTGAGCTAAACCACTTCCAATTGTTTTGTACTCTTTCTACTTTTTATATTTTGGTTGTTTTCTCTTTCTACTGCATTTTTTCTCATTTACTACTTTCTTTCTCTTTACTCTTGTCTGGCTGTTTTCGATGCTCTAATTCAATGACGAGGATTAACAGGCTTTGCAATGTTTTTGCACGTTTTTTTTTTTTGCAGAATTATGAAATATTTTGCATAATTTTGACGTCCGTGGCTGGTTTGACGTCTGCACACTATACTGACGTCTTTGGCTATTTTGACGTCGAATTTGCTTTCTTTGCTTTACTTATAAACTAATTTCTCCACTTCAATGAAATTTTGCAAACACATTTTTTCGCCATCTACCTCATACAACCATTATTTTATTCATCAATCAATTCATCATTTCTCGAGAATTAGGCTATGACACTCTCCACAGACACACAAATCCTGTCCACACTCATGAGCTTATAAAGGCTTTCGCCTTAAAATGTGCCCCAGCCTTCGTAGGACAAACTAAAGAAGCAGCATTTAGAGGAAAGGTTGTTTCACGGCTAAATGACGGAGATCCTCCAACGACCAAGATGCACGGCCACACCACATCCATTGAGATAATTTTTAACGAAGAGCGAAACAACTCTTGAGATTATCTTGCTCCCACAGCGAGTCAGTGTCAGTCAAAGCCGTGACACGACTATATATATAAGACCAACCTGTAATTAAAGGACAAGAACCATCGACCTTGAAGTGGCTATCGACGGCCGCATGGTTACTGCCTTGTTGGACACAAGTGCAGGCTACCCTCAGCCTCAATGGACAGTTCGTCGCTGAGCTATATGAAAGTGACGACCACTGCGATGGCTCACAAATCTTCACCGCTGGAGGTCACGTTATTAGGATATGGTGAAAGTCTGCTCTCGGTGTTCCACAAAGGGTGCATACAGGGGAGATAAGGTCAGGGTCGATACGGACGAGGTGAGGCTGGCTTGGGCTAGGTCACCTTCTCCCTACAATGGAGAGCAATGTCGTTATAGGTAGCCAAGCATTCGCGTATACTGTCTGGGTCTGGAGCTGGCACTGCTCGGTTGACGTGAGCTCAAGCTGCAATGTGGGCTGTTTCATTCCCAGGGTTGCCCAATTGAGCGGGCACCCATACGAGTGGAACTGATCTGGTTGGGGGTTGAATAGAATTGAGAATTTTGAAAGCACGTGCATAAATCCATGCCTCGTGCAAAATTGCGAATTGCTGTTTTTTAATCACTAAAGATTAATGCGGCGGTGGCTGAGGAAATTGCCAAGGTGATTTCGGTTTCCTCTGCCTCTAAGGAAGATGGAGCTTTAATAGAACCGGAAACTACGGGGTGACGTATGTTGGAAACCACGCTCAAAGGATCGGCTTTATGAGTAGCATATTCTGCAGCGTCCACATACTACACTGGTATACCTGCCTGATAGTGTATGTGAAGCGCCGCGGCTTTATACTTCTTGTCGAGCTGGGTCTGCACCGGGTGGACGTTTTAAGGTGTGGATGAATTGTTAAATGGGATTAAATTGCTCCCGGAATGGGGTGCATGGATCTGAGGGAGTTTATAGACTTGAGGTTAGGGCAGACAAGATATGCCGTCCCGTAGTGGTCAATGATATGATTTCAAGTTGCGCTGTGCGAGTACCTTCGATAAGCTCGTCTAGGGTGTTGTGAACCCCATAAGGAGTAGATCGGGAATTCGATCTGTGCGTAGGGATACTGAGGGCCGTTTCATAGGCTTGCCTGATTAGTGAATTTACTTTGTCTTCCTCCACCTTGGAAAGAAACAAGTATGCAAGGGAGTACACCGCTAGAATTATTACGAGTACTTGTATAAGGCTGCGGAGGTCGTGCTCCCGCATCACCGGGCTTTAGCATTGCCCGGTGGCGTTTAGCATTTCGCTTAGTCAGTCTCATGGTCGAGTAGAATAGTGGCAGTATCCTTGCAGTTGTTCTGAATAATGGGTCTCTCCTCAGTCGAGTATCCGCGTCCCTGTAAGTGTCGTGAATACCGCCGCCATAGAAGGCACCACTCAGGAGAATGTAGTTGCTTTTGGGCAGATGACTTCACAAGAGGCACGCATCGCCCGCTTTCAGAATCGTCTGAGTTAGGGGACCGTTCGTGACATTCTTAGTGAAGAGTGCCGGCACTTCAACCACAACTAAGCTGGTGGTGGGGAAAACGTATTTAGAGGGCACTCATACACAGGTGAGGCTCTAGTCCAGAGCCCCCGTCGCCGCCACCCGAGCCCTGCGAACCAGCGATTGTTGGTTGCTCAGGGGGGTCGAGCGGGGGTCGGTGTCCCGTGAAGCTGGGCCGGGGTCGGTTGTTGGCGAGAAGGAGAGGATAACGGGCAAACTTACGGGACGTGACGAAAAGAGGTGTAGGCACCGCATTAAAAACGTGTGGAAAAAGAATTTAGAAGGGTAGAAGCGGTGCAAGTGCGTGAAGTTGGGGTAGTAGCTGGCGCCATGCCATGGGCTCAGCACGACTTAGCTGAGATTGAGGAGGAGGCAGTTGTACTGGCAGGAAACTAGGTCAAGAGTGGGGATGGCTGTGAAAATCGGTGCCTGCAGCCGACTGAGACGTCAACCCACAGGCTGCCCAGTTGATGGATTCTCGAGCAAGCTTATGTGCCTACTGGGTGCCAGTCACTAAACTGTATTGAGGTGCCCTCAAAAGTCTTCTTAGGCAGCGAGGTTAGGTGACGGTGAAGAACGTGGAGGGCGTGGGTGGGGACGCGACTCGTCAGGAAGCGGCTAACGATCGCTTGAGAGTCCGTGATGATGATGTCATAATCAGTGCGGGAGGGAATGTCAGGAGCTATGACATTTACTGGAGTATCGGTATGTGAGGAGTATGCAGGGAAGCACTAAGAGCCGGTACACTGTGTGGTCACTGAAGTTAGAGTTATTTAGATAGGAAGAGCAACGTGGTAGCATATTGAGTCGTTGTTTGCGTAATGTCGATGGATGTATACAGCGAGCGCCGAGCACGAGAGCTTCACTACGTCCAGAATGTAGAGAGGAGGGCACATTTCGAGGAATGGACCCAATTGGAATTCGGGTGCCGTATGGCCGAGGGAGGCTCTTCAAGGCTCGGTAAGACACAGGAAGGGGAAGGCCCAAGCGTGTGAGGAAGGCATGTCCGGCAGGAGTGAGGGCAAGATTCGCTGTTTATAGTTGTGGACCCTCGCAGGCAGCAATCGTTGTATACTCATGTGCTGTTTAAGACCCAGGGCTTGCGTACATTCTTTTAGTAAAGTTGGTCCCGTTGGGCCTGATTATGGAAAGATAGATCTGAATCAAGCGCATTCATTAACTCATGTCTGCTGCGGGTAACTTGAGCATCCATGCGTGAGACCTGGTGTAGGTATCCAGGAGCTGCATCACTGTATGAGTGGCACGGTCATTAGCTTGAAGGCCGAGACCTGTGCAGCACGAGAAGCAACGACACTTGTGGAATGGTTTCCCCATCCAAAGAGAGACTGATATCGATGAAGGTGATGCTTTGGTTCCGGCAGTAGGTCGCAAAACGAGAAGTTGAGACTTGAAGGCTGATTACCGCAGGTTTCCGCGGTTTAGATAGCTCTGGATGACATCAATGGCTGTTTGCTGGGCGCCTTGTTTGTCACCAAAGGAGCCAGAAACTGTGCAGATAGTAAGGTCGTCGCCCTATAGGGAGTGCCAGATAGTCGCGTCGCAGAGAGCTGAAGGCGAATTTGCAAAGGGCCAGATTAAGTGTGTCGGAGGCAGCACCGAGACATGTAGGGCGCTACTGTTCGAAAGACCGAATTTGGGGGACCAAAGTGTGTCAGGCCAATGTGGCCGTTCGGCCTTTCAAGAAGATGCAATGTAGGCGTACGCTCCCTGGCCTCAGTTCGCGGATACCAAGTTGTCAAATATGAACGGGTGACCGTCGTTTTTTTCTCAAAGGCTCCCTTAATCTCGAAACCAAGAACCGCTTGCGCGTGGTTGTGAAGTTCGCTGAACTTTCTGGATACGTCATTTGGTCTCCAGCACACAGTGTATGACGCGAGGCAGCTGGTCAATGTGCACCTGTCCCTGGTCACAGCGCGATTACTAAATTGGTGGAACCACGGACGCACGACAGGAGGCTCTGTGGCTTGTTGTGACCGTGCATGGTCCGCGCTTGCGCGCACTATTGTGCGCCTGTGGGCATGGTATTTATATGTGCTGTTGGTGCAAGGGCTCTAAGTGAGCCTGTTCCCATGGATCTTTTGTGTGAGCATGCTTTGCTTTGTCGTGACCCTGCAACTGCCAAGTTGGCCCTGTCAAGGGAACGTCAAGAAAAATACAAAGAAACGCCGCCCTGTGAGAAATAGCCGGAAGTGCTTTTGTTCAACTGTTCACCCTTCCCGTCGAGAGGCGCTATTGTCAAGTGAGGAATGCCTATTCTCCAAAGGAGACGATCGGAATGACACGTCCGCTGACGTACAGGAGAAGAAAGGAGCATGAGGATTACGGCAATTAGAAGATTTCCCGTGAATGCAGGAAAGAGTTGCAATTGCCGGAAAGGGACAATGCTGGGAGCAGTATTTGTGGCGCGCACGTACACTTCGGTTTCTGAGAAGGAAATCCACTTGCAGGAACCAACCTAGCGAATCTTTGCAGAAGAATCGAAATTTACCTCCTCGCCGTTCCCCAAGCTCTACCCGACAACGAGTGACCACGCCCGACGAAACAATACTGGACCAGTCAGTGCATCAGACCATCAGTGCAGTGATGTGCGCGATTGGTTGCCGAAATCTGAGGGGTGTGCCCTGGAACTGATTTGTCAGCATCTTCAGAGAGGGGCTGGACAGAGGGGGATTTAAGGACGTTGCAGAGCACGAAATGACGCTCTGAGCCCTGCGTAAACGGCTCATCCAGACGCTTCTCGTTATGAACTCTTAACGCTTGCCATTTTGCTGATATACCCCTTTTTTCATGTAAATAAGTTTTCTCAGAGTGCCATTAAACCTGCTTGTATATATTTTACAAACTTCGAAGATTCAATCCTTCATCAACCCGGAGTCTCTGCACACTACCAAGTGAAGGCCGGGTCGACTTAGTCCCAGCGGCACGAAAACTGGTGACCAGCGTTGGGATCTGAATCTACAAGCCACAACATCTGGTGATTGGAGGTGGCATCTCAAGCAACAAGCAGGAGCAACAATCCGCCAACAAGAGAGCAGCTCGGAACATCGATCACATGTGTGGGTGAGTGCTTGGCTTTTCTTCCGATGTGGACCAGGTTCTAGAACAGGGTTAGATTTTAGAACCGTGTAAAAAGTGTTGAAACGCCTTTAGGTTTGGTAGTTTGCACAGTTGTTTTGGAAGTAGCCGACACTCGGAGCGATCATGGACCTACAAAAGCAGCAGAAACCGGAACTGTTGCTATTGTGTGAGGAATTGGGAATTGATACAAGTGGTTTGGCACGAAAACTCTTGATTTTAAAGGCAATCACTGATTTGGGAACCGATGATGAGGAGCTCAGTGAAGCATGGAACTTCATCGGACAAAAAAGGAGGAGCAGCTCAGACAGCAGAAAGAGCGGGAAAAAGAGGAAAAGAGGCGTGAGCGTGAAATTGAGAGAGAAGCAAAAAGGCTGGAGCAAGAAATTGAGCTCCGGAAATTAGAAGTAGAGTTGAGCAAGAGGTCGGGCAATTGTCCCCAGCTAGCGGTACCTCTTCTCAACAAGGAGGCAGATTTCAAGATGTCAAAGTACATGCAGCCATATGTGATATCAGGAGATATCGGTCTGTATCTGGCCAACTTTGAGCGAACCTGCGAAAAACTGTCCTTCCAGCGAGACACCTGGTCTCAGAGATTATTGACAGTTCTGCCCTGCGAGGCAGCGGAGGTCGTCGCGCGGCTAAGCAAGGAGGACGCGGTCAACTACGAGAAGGTCAAAGCTTGCCTTCTGAGAAAGTACAAGCTTAGCGCCGAGGCATTCAGACAACGTTTTCGGAACGCTACTAAGTCCAGGGACGAGAGTTACCCTGAATTCCTGTACAATTTAGGAGTCAATTTGGTTGAGTGGCTAAAGAGCACTCATTCCTACAGTGATAGGGACACTGTAGTCGAGCGAATTCTTTTGGAGCAGTTTTATAACTGCCTCCCAGAAAAAGAAAGAAATTGGTTACAGGACCGAGGCGACATTAAGTCGGCAACTGAAGCTGCCGAACTCATTGAGGAGTACGCTTCGCGCCGACAATTCAGCAACCCAACAGTGGATAGGCCCCGCAATCCCAAGTTGAGTGTGAATAACCGTCAGGAAAGGCACTTTGCTAGAGTTGCAAACGAAGAAAGGAAGGCTTTTTCAGGCAAACTCCCTAGAAAGGACGGCAGTGAGAAAAGTGGGGAAGTGACCAACGCGCAGAACACAAAGAACAAGCTTGAGGCTAGGAAGCCGCTCACATGCTTTAGGTGTAATGAGCAGGGTCACATTGCCGTCAACTGCCGGAAAGAAAAGATTGCTTTCTCGTATGTCAGTGACTGCGATGAAAACATGAAGCTTTTGGAACCCTACATGCATGACCTAGTAGTCAACGGGAAGCCTTGCAAGGTACTGCGCGATTCGGCAACAACGATGGATGTTGTCCAACTGGCGTATGTGTCGCCTTCCGACTGTACAGGACAGTGTGCATGGATCCGCCAGGTAGTGGAGGAGCAGAGTGTGTGCTTGCCAATCGCGAACGTGGTCATCGAGGGCCCTTTCGGCGAGTTAACAACCGAGGCTGCCGTTTCAGGAAAGCTTCCAAAGTGCTATCCGTATTTGTTTTCCAACAAATCGGACATGCTGCTGCGAGAGAGGGGCATCCTTTTCGGAGACAGAGTTGTGCAAGCCTTAAAGGGCCACTGTCCAGGGAAGGCCCTTTTAAGCAAAGGAGCCCAGTGTTTCGATCAGGTACCGGAGATAGTCTGTGCAAAATGCTACAGTGACACGCGCGCCGCAAAGCATCCAAAATACAATTCAAAGCTCTCTCATGCTCTCTTTTGGGAAGCCAGCTTCCCCGTTTCCTGCGCTGGCCCGACGGGCCGCAGTAATGACGTACGTACCGCGAACGACGTCCATTGGTCCGTCTCGCTGACTGACGGGAGAAGGATGGGTGTCTACCGCTCGCAGCGCGCTTTTCCCTCGCCACGGCCAGACTGAATCCAGCGGCACGCGATCCCTCGGCCGTTTTTTTTTTCGCGCTCGCGGAGTGCCACCCCCCACCTCCCGCCAAACGCGGAGGAGGAAGGGGAATTTGTCTTGCGGAGGCTAGACGACCTCGGGCAGGAGAGTGAAAAACCTTTGCGAGGGAACGGAAGGAGAGAAGCATGACAGAATCGGGTGATTGCGGTGGCTGTAACTGCGTTATTAGTTACATCTTTCAAAAACATTTTGCGGCCTTGCGTTCTGGGGGCAAAGTCTCACAGTCACCGGGGAAGAAAATATTTTCGACCGGAGGGTGGACAGTGGGCCTTTAACACGTTCAAAGGCGTGAGAACTAGCTGCACTGCTGATTCCAGAAAATTCACAGCGGAGGAAACGGCAGTTAAAACAGTGGTCGATGCGGAAGATAGCGGGTCAGAAAACTTTGAGAGCGAGGCATCTCAAATAAGTCAACTTGAAAGTGAGCTTGATGAGACGCGGAATGAGGACGTTCTTGAGAGTAACCTCTTGCCGCCAGTGTCTAGTAATCTCACGAGACTTCTAAGTGGAACCCGAGAGGGCTTAGCTATGGAGCAAGCCAATGATCCCAAGATACAGGAGATAAGGGAGCGCCACCGCGCTACCAAGACAGCAAATAATATTTCTTTCGAGATGAGAAAGGGAGTGCTGTATCGCTTATTTAAGGATAAGCACGGAGTAGAGCGGGACCAATTAGTCGTTCCCCAAAGGTACCGTGAAGACTTACTGCGACTTTCCCATGGCAGCTCGTGGTCATGTCACCTTGGAATATGGAAAACAAAGCAGAGGCTGTTGCAAGAATACTATTGGCCTGGATGTTTTAAGGACACGGAAAATTTTGTACGGTCATGCGACACGTGCCAGCGGGTTGGAAAGGCGCAAAATAAGTGGAAAGCTCCGATGGTGTTAGTAAAAAATCATTACCGAGCCGTTTCACCGGTTAGTTATAGATGTAGTTGGGCCACTTCCTGTGACAGAGTCAGGGTACCGTTATATCCTCACTATGTTATGCCCAGCCACAAAGTTTCCAGAGGCTGTACCGCTGCGCGAGGTGACGTCCGAGAGTGTAGTGGATTCGCTGCTGTCAGTGTTTGCACGAGTTGGATTCCCTTCCGAGGTCCAAAGTGATCATTGTAGCGTTTTCACAAGTGTCCTCACCACCTCATTTCTCGAGCGATACGGCATTAAGGTAGTGCACAGCTCGATCCACCATCCGCAGAGCAACAGCGTAGAAAGATGGCATTCTGTTCTCAAACGCGTCCTGAGGGGACTGTGCTATGAAAACAAGCGCGAATGGAATACCTGCTTGCCTGTAGCACTTTTCGCCTTGCGGTCAGTGCCGCACGAATCCACTGGATTTAGCCCAGCCGAGTTGGTGTACGGAAGGTCGCTGCGCTCACCTTTGCGAATGGTGCGCGAAGCCTGGGAGGGGCGCGGAGAAGACCCAAAAGTAGTAGAATTCATACTGAACCTCTTGAATTGCTTACATAACACTAAGGAACTCGTTGAGGCCAGCATGAAGTGAGCCCAGGCTCGTTCCAAAGTGTACTATGATAAGTCAGCCCGTCAAAGGACGTTTCGTATCGGGGACCAGGTGATGTTGCTGAGAGGTTCAAGGCAGAATAAGCTCGAAGTACAGTGGGACGGACCTGCTGAAGTCGTTTCAAAGCTTTCTGACACTAACTACGCAGTGAAAATCCCCGGTAGGCGTAAAGAAGTGCGCATTTATCATTGCAATCTTATGAAGCCTTATCTGCAGAGGGAAGCCGTGGTAAATCTAACATTAAACCTTCCCGAGGAGATGGGTGACAACTTGATTTGCCTCAGCGGAGAAGAAAGCAACGCTCAGGAGCTTCTCAAAGAGACGGACCATTGTCCCCTGGCTTGGCTGCAAACTGCGACATCGAAAAACAGTCGCCTTCTGAGGTGGCGCTTGATTTTGCAGCAATACAATTTTGAAATAAGATACAAAAAGGGGAAGGTAAATGGGAATGCGTACGCGCTTAGCCGCTGTTTCTAAGCGGTCCGAGGTGCTCCTCACCATGTATACAAATTGATAATCAGGTTCTTTTTTTTTCGTGCGCTTGTATATATGTGACTATGTAAAGCAGCACTTTTGGTTTTCTAGGCATACGTGGGTTCTGAGCGTCTTAATTGAGTGTGGTCTTTTCTCGGACAACGATGGTAGTTTTCTTTTGACCTGGTCTCTTCAGACGGGAGCCGAGTGCTTGCTTAGACATGTGGTTGAGTTTCAGAGACAGCTCAAGCAATTTGGCCTACGACAATCAAGACAACGCGACAAGCGACAGCGGGCTTCAAACGTTCATGTGCAGGCCATTAAGTCGTCTCTTCATGCAGCAGCTGCGACTGCTGCCCTCCGTGGCTCTTCTGGCGGGGGAGGAGGCTGTTGTGACCGTGCATGGTCCGCGCTTGCGCGCACTATTGTGCGCCTGTGGGTATGGTATTGATATGTGCTGTTGGTGCAAGGGCTCTAAGTGAGTCTGTTCCCATGAATCTTTTTGTGTGAGCATGCTTTGCTTTGTCGTGACCCTGCAACTGCCAAGTCGGCCCTGTCAAGGGAACGTTAAGAAAAATACAAAGAAACGTCGCCCTGTGAGAAATAGCCGGAAGTGCTTTTGTTCAACTGTTCACCTTCCCGTCGAGAGGCGCTATTGTCAAGTGAGGAATGCCTATTGTCCAAAGGAGACGATCGGAGTGACACGTCCGCTGACGTACAGGAGAAGAAAGGAGCATGAGAATTACGGCCATTAGAGGATTTCCCGTGAATGCAGGAAAGAGTTGCAATTGTCGGAAAGGGACAATGCTGGGAGCAGTATTCGTGGCGCGCACGTACACTTGGGTTTCCGAGAAGGAAATCCACTTGCCGGAACCAACCTAGCGGATCTTTGCAGAAGAAACGAAATTTACCTCCTCGCCGTTCCCCAAGCTCTATCCGACAACAAGTGACCACGCCCGACGAAACAATACTGGACCAGTCAGTGCATCAGACCATCAGTGCAGTGATGTGTTCGATTGGTTGCCGAAATCTGAGGGGTGTGCCCTGGAACTGATTGGTCAGCATCTTCAGAGAGGGGCTGTACATAAGGGGATTTAAGGACGTTGCAGAGCACAAAATGACGCTCTGAGCCCTGCGTAAACGGCTCATCCAGACGCTTCTCGCTATGAACTCTTAGCGCTTGCCATTTTGCTGATATACCCTTTTTTTCATGTAAATACGTTTTTTCAAAGTGCCATTAAACCTGCTTGTATATATTTTACCAACTTCGAAGATTCAATCCCTCATCAACTCGGAGTCGCAGCAGCGAGGGCTATTGGGATCCTGGACTGAGGGTACCACTCCTCGTCCCTCATTATGTAATCGCCATATCAGAAATAAACGTTTTTCACTCACACACTCTGCACGCTACCAAGTGACGGCCGGGTCGACTTAGTCCCAGCGTCACGACAGGCTGCTCTGTTGTTGCCAGCAGCACCTGCCGCTGCAGAGCGCTTGTTCCCTCCCCGTCTTGCCTTCCTACCATAGACGCTTTTTCAGCGCGCAGCTTTGTGCGGTGTTCACCAAGTTGAATGTCATTTCTGTAGCCAGTGGACGTTTTTTCATGCATTCTCGTTTCACTACGTCCGCGCCATTCCCTCTGCTCATGTGCATATAGTCGATTGTGAGGAAGCTGGCTGACCAGCGCGCAATGAGGCGCCAATGGGTCGTTTGAGCTGCGGGTGCCCATAAGAGGCTCCTAGTTAAGCTGGAGTTGGTACTGAGTGTTTTACTCATCAACGACAACTTACCTTTTTTATGAAGAACCTTAGCGATTGTTCCCGCACCATTTGTCCCATATGTACATGTGCGAATGAGGGAAAATAGGTGAATTAAGGCAGATGTTCCGATTGCAGTCACTTCAGAGCTGTTTGTATGTTTGCTAGTACCTCTCCTTTCCCAAGTATTTGATTAACCAATATCTTTTCCTAATATTTCATCAGCTGTCGGAAACATTATTTTCCTTTCCCTGACCATCGATTGGTGGGAAGTGCCACCTAATTTGTTATTGGTGTTGCTGTCCCCGCCAAGGGCGGAGACAGAGGGCTTAAATCTAAGCGCTCTGGATTAAAACAGGGCGGATTTCGTTTAATCAACGGTTCAGTCATGTAAATAGTTTTCTCCTTGCTTGTTTTTTCTGGTTTTATTTATGTGTAAATAACTAGTTAACCTTCCTGCCCTGTCCTCAAGTAATGTGAATGTTTGCGAGTCCGAACCATCATTTTATTATGAACATCAACAAGTGTTATCCCAACATCGCGCCATGAAGGAGAAACTCAACTGTGGTCATGGGTCGACAGAAGACCTTCGTGACGCAGTAGAGGTGACCGAGGATATACGCTCCTAAATAGCTTGCCAATGGATGATGGTAAGAAACTGGTCACACTCTCTCGGTAAAAGGGCTCTGTCTCGTGTCGGTCCTAAGCACCAGACGCATGTCGGCCGTCCTTGCAGTCTGCCGGAACCTGTCTCTTGACAAAGTAGGTGGTGTGTGCCTGTAGGATGCTGCAGAGTCAAGGTTTAGCAGTGCTTTGTTGGTCACTTGATCGTGGTTAGGTTTCATGTTCTGTGTTAGGCCAAAGGCAGCCTGCGTCACATCCTCCACTATGAACGGGGAATCCAGGTCCAAGTTGGGCCGATCACGATAGTCAGAAAAGCTCTCGATATATGCCGGATGAATATAATGTATTTAGCTCAGATTTCTAATTTCGCCTCAGAGCCCAGATAGGTAGCCTGGAGGCGCATGAGCGCCAGTGAGTTATGTGAATTAGTGGTAGTGGGGACTAGAAGAGCACGAGGAATATTCCAGGTGCAGAAGATGTCCAGAGTAAACTGAAGGCGGCTACAAAATGTGTGCTGATTAGAAGTAGCCAAGTGTCTAGCATAGGCTCCGGCTTGACTTATGAACTTGACTATGCGACGCCTGAGCTTTCAATTACATTTTTGCCATTGCCAGCATTTGAAGAAGCCATGCACGGCATGGGGGGGGGGGGGGGGGCATAGGTGGAGAAGTTGAGCGTTCCCTTGATAGTCTGCCGGCGTAATCGTGAGCTCATGTGCGTATTTTACAGGTCGTCTAAACGTTTACCCAGGCTGCGTAGTCCACTAATATGCTGTCATCCTCCACCGAAAGTAGGTCTCGGTGCTTGCTGAAGGCAATCCGATACGCGAGTCGCTGCTTGTAAAGCCTCTTTTGGGGGAATACGTGACGCACTGTCGTTTAGAGAAAGCAACTATCGCTGCCTAGGGTACCGGTCAAGTTGGTTTACTTGCGGTGCAAATAGGGCTTGACCATGTAGTGCTAGATCGGGGTGGGCGTCACAAGTAACGCTACTGCCGAGGAGAGGTGAAGAAGAAGTGTATTTGAGGATGGTGAACCCAAATTACTGGAGTGTTTTCCATAAGCGGCCCTTAGCATTCACACAGGAGTACCCATTCATGCCACGTAGAGTGATATACCTTAAAGTATCTCGATACTAGACATTTGAGAGATACGGAGAGCCTGTAGTTAGAGATGACCAAATTCTGTCTGAGTTTGGTGAGCGTAATTTTGAAGATAAGGTGATTTTATCGGTTATGGGCACCAGGAAGAACTATTGCGAGAAGGTGAGGGACAAGCTGTTCCAAGGGAATATATGCAGCAAGGTTGTGTGACGGTTAGGTTCAAAAGCGGCTATAGTGAAGTTCAACGAGGATCAGTGAGGAGCGCATAAACTGGAAGCGCTGAAACTTTGTGGGCGATTTCTATGCCCGAGGGATGCGCACGACAAACACACAGTGGGCCGTATGACAAACATCTTCAATCTCACAGGGATTGTCGAAGTCGGTGCTAGGTCGTCGCCCGGGGGGCTGCAGCCTGCGGGTCGTCTTCCGTGCAGAAGCTCCAGGCGCGAAGCAGGAGCGAAGCAGGCACGAAGAGGCAGGGACCAAGAGAGATCGACGGCGGCGCGAGGCTTCCTTTATAGCCCCCTCGCGCGGGACCGGTTATCCCCGAACGAGCGGGGAGAGGGAAACAGGTACCGCGCAGGGGGCATTGGGATAGTGGCGCAGCCTTCGAATGCGCGGCGCGCACGGGCCTTACGGATACGTGGTGCAGGGCCCCATATCTCCCCCCCCCTCAGCGTCCGACCCGGGCTACGCCAACAGCTGGGCCATGTCCATGTCCGAGCCCGGGTCGGCGTAAAATAGGGAGGCTTGTCGCCTGGCTCTGGCGGGATGCCCTCTCAGCTGGTTCGTGTGACGGGAGAAGCAGCAGACATGGCGGGACTGTTCCGACTGGTCCCTCTCCGGCAGCGGCCACATCCTCGGGGTCACAGCGCAGCTGGGCTCGGCCACGGATACGCCTGGCAGCGGCCCTGAGCTGCAGCTCTACATCGTTGACCCCTTTCCACGTGGCGCCATGCTGGATGCACATTGCAGCAGGTGTTTCCTCCCCGGGCACACCTGACTTTCTGAGGCCCGTACTCCAGACCTGGGCAGCGGGCTCCAATCCAGACTCGTTGAAGACGGCCACCATGGCCGCGCTAGTCACAATGATGGGCCACAAACCACTACAAACTATGGGGGTACCCCCTGTTTGTGTGGCCCCTCCTGGAACCATGCGCTGGGTGCGGTTTCCCGCCCCAGCGACGGTGGTTCATCTGGCTGCTGCAAAATCTTATCAGAATGCATTCTGAAAGAAACAAAGACGTTAGACAAAGTAGTGCATTACCTTGGCCTTAGGTTATAGCGTCGGTTGCGAACCGGGTTGCTATCTGTACGCCTTACTTTGGGGGAGATCGCTGCATCGCTTTGAGCTTCTCCCGCTTCGCAGTTATCGTCCTTGCGAAGGTGGTAAGCTTTCAAGTCTGCGACGTGCACTGGACCAGCGGTTTCACCGCTCGCCAACAACCGCAGCTGGTAGGTGAGTGGCGTAGTCCGTGCCGTAACTTCGAACGGTCCAACCCATTTGTGCGCTAGCGACGCGGCGAAACCACGCGCTGCGTTACTAAGCGGGTGCGTTGTTTCAGTACCAAGTCGCCCGTGTTGAAAACGACGTGACGACGACCTTTGTTGTACTGATCCGCTTGCTCCATGCGCGCGACATCGAGGTTTTCACGAGCCGCGCGCTGCGCTGCCTCAAGGCGCTCGCGGAGCTTTGCCGCGTACTGCGTAAGCGGAGGGGGCGTGGGCCCCGCCGCGTCAAGTAGGGCGTTCTCTAGCGGAAAAGCGATCTCTTTCCCAAAATTCAAGTAAGCAGGTGTCATACCTACCGACCTGTTCACGGTTGTTCTAGTGGCGGAAGCCAGTTCGGACAGCCGTGCGTCCCAATCTCAGTGCTGCTCGGTCGTCGCGACCAGCATACTCTTAACATTCCGATTCACTCTCTCGGTTATGTTGCTCTGAGCGTGGTAGGGACTCATTTTCCTGTGGCGGATTAGAAGCGCCCGACAGGAATCAACAAAGACTTTGCTTGTGAAATACGAAGCATTGTCTGTAATCAAGTCGGAAGGGAAACCGAAACGAGTGAATGTCTCCAACAGTTTCTCCCAAATCCTTTCTGACACAAGCTTCCTAAGGGGGAAAACCTCAACCTACTTGGAATAGTGGTCCGTTATTACCAGAATATATTGGTGTCCGCGCGCGGAGCGAGGGAGGGGTCCCATGATATCGCACGCGACCACTTGCCACGGATAGTTGCTAACTACCGGCTTCATCATGCCAGCGGGTTTCCCCGCCCGAGGCTTGGCTACCTGGCAAACAGAACATGTACGGGCGTAACCGAGCACATCCTTTCTCATACCTGGCCAGGTGGCGACACGGCATAACTTGTCGTAAGTCTTACTGCCGCTGTCATGGCCTGCCAGCGCTGAGTCATGGAAGTACTGGAGGAACCGTTTCCGCAACTTCCTCGGGACCACGACTCGGAAGGGGGATGCAATCGCCTTTTCCTCGTCAAGTTGGGGGATGTAGCGGAGCAGTAAGCCATCATCGCCCAGCAGATACGCGTCGTACTTGCCCTCAGCGTTCCCGGTGCAAGCTGCACTACTCGCAAGCTCTGTCAGCACCCGCTGGCATAGACCGTCTGCTTTCCGGGCCTAAATTAGCTCTTCCCTACTGACCGCTACTCCCCAAGACAGATTTCTCTCTGCCTCGCTTCTTGGCAGGCGAGTAGTCGCCGCCACCAGCTGCTGCGCCTTCTCTCTCTCGCTGCACAGCGCGGCAACTCTGTCTACCTCCTTTCTCTCTTTAACTACTCAGGGCGCGACACTCGTGTCCGCCCTCTCCTCCTCTCCACTAGCGGCGACGCCGCTTTCAGCAATGCTGGTCTGTGCCTCTTCTGCGCTTCTGCCAGTCTTCAACGGTGCGCGCGATAAAGCATCGGCCACCTTATTCGTGCTACCCCAGCGGTACTCAATGGCGTACGCGTAACGTTGCAACGTCAGCGCCCATCTCGCGAGTCTGCCTGCGGGGTTTTCCAGCCTCTTTAACCACGAAAGTGCCTGGTGATCTGTCTGCACGGTGAAAACCGCTCCGTCTAGGTACATGTCGAACTTTGACAATGCGAACATTATCGTCAGGCATTCCTTTTCAGTCACGGAGTAATTCTGCTCCGCCGATGTGAGCGTGCGGCTAGCGAACGCGACAGGGCTCAGCTTGCCCTCGTGTTCCTGCAACAAAACAGCTCCTACACCGGCATCACTAGCATCTGTCTGCAAGACAAACGGTTTGTTCAGGTCGGGGAGGCGCTAACTAGCGGTGTTCGCTATCGCGCGAGCCAAGGCAACAAAAGCGTCGTTCTGTTCCTTGCCCCAGACCCACTTTGAGCCTTTCCGCAACAGCTGGTTCAACGGCCTAGCGAGCTGTGAACAACTAGGGATGAATTTTCTGTAAAAGGCAACCATTCCCAAAAACCTCTGCAAGCTTTTTACGTCCGTCGGGCAGGGGTAGTTCAGAATTGCCTGCAGTTTGTCATCGTTCGGTTTCAAAGTGCCATCATTAACCACAAATCCCAAGAGGTTCCCTCTCTTCGATGCCAACTGCACTTTCTTTGGGTTGATCGTTATACCCGCACGTCTCATTCTTTCAAGAACGGAATTCAGGTGAATGAGATGCTCTTCGAACGACTGTGAGAATATCACGACGTCGTCGAGGTACGCCATCGCGTAGTTGAACCTTGCATCACCCAGCACGATGTCCATCAATCGCATGAACGTGCTCGGTGCATTAGACAAACCAAACGGGAGTCAAGTAAATTCGAGGAGCCCGCGGTGACAGGTGAATGCGGTTTTCTGAATGTCACCTTCCGCCATCTCAATCTGCAGGTACCCTCTGCTTGCATCCAGGACTGTGAAGAACCTTGCGTTCCCTAACGCGTACATTACAGCCTCGATCGACTGGAAAGGGTACGCAACCGTAGGCGTCAGTGAGTTGAGCTTGCGATAATCAACACACAGCCTGACCGAACCATCTTTCTTTGGCGCTAGAACCACTGGGGACGCCCAGGGACTTTGTGAGGGTCTCACCGCGCCGGTATCGATCATCTCGTCAAGGGCGCTGTCGAGAAGCTGTCTCTTATGCACGCTTAACGGCCGCGGGTTACATCTGAAAGGGCGCGCATCACCCGTTTCGATCTCGTGCTGAAGCAAGTCGGTTCTGCCTGGTTTCTCTGTGAAGCAATCCGAAAACGGGAGTAAAGTTTCCACGAGCCTTCGGCGCTGACTGCCGGTTCCTGAGAAGGACGCGATAATTGCTTCTAATGGGCTACCATTCAGTGTCGCGGGAGAGCCGTCTGCCACAAAAGCGTGGACGCTCGCTCGCTGAGCGACGCATTCCAGTTTGGGCGCGCTAACAAAGGGAATGAGGGGGGTGAAGGGGCTGTAGCGATAGCCGTTCTCCCCCAAGTCAAGCACAATGTCTTCGCTCGAAAGAAAATCTCTTCCCAGAATAACTGGTATGGCTAAGCCGGGCAGATAGACGAAGCGATGCCTCCGCTTCCTGCCGTCAAAACGCAGCACCAGACGTACCGCTCCCTCCGATTTTGTCTTCCCTGCTGCTAAGCTCAAAGGGGTTTCGGCTGGCCTGACACGGATGTTACATCTACGGCAGGCCTCGAAAACATCATCACCGACCAATGACAGAGTTGAGCCCGTGTCAACGAGTGCCGAGTAGCTTTGACCAACTAACCGCACTAGCATAAAAGGGCTCGAGCGCGACAACATTCCTTGCGCTCTACAGGCGAGGGGGACAAAAGCCTATGCGCCGCCGGTGCGGTCGCCCGGTGGCGCGGCGTGGGAGTACATTTCCCATTTTCCGCCGTGGCTTCCACGAAATTCTCCCGCCGACCGCGACAGGCTGGTATTACCAATTATCGCCGCCGGCGGTCCGCGTTTCCCTGCATACGCCTTACTTGACACTCTCGTGCCACGTGGCCCGGCTGGTTGCAATTCCAGCAAAGTCGATCGTTCACCTGCCACGCGGTCGGGGGATGCCGCGTTCCACGAAGCGGATGGGGACGGCTTTCCCCTCTCTCCGCGCCTATGCGGACGTCGCTGGCGAGCCCAGCTCGACGCCGCTGTTCGAACGCGCACGGGTCAAGAGCGCGCGGAATCGCGGAGCCTTCCGCTGGCCTTTCCTGCCCTACCGTCATTACGTCTGCGCCTCTGGCGCGCGGCACGGAGTCTTGGCCTCCGGCCCAGGCGCATCGCGGCTCTATCGATTCGGCTGGCCTGGGGGGTGGCTGGTAGCGCAATTCAGCGAGTAAATCCGCCTGCACTACCTTCGCTTCCTGTGCTAGGGCATCGAGGTTTGCAAAACCACGTACCCGCAAATACGGCTTGAAGCGCGGATGACATTGCCTGATCACGCGCGCGACCTGTTCAAGATCGGTTGCCGTGGGATCTGCCCTCTTGTAGAGCTCCTGCATTGCGCGTACATACTCGAGGAGGCTCTCCTCTGGGTGCTGTGTGCGCAACGCAAGCTCCTCAAGCATCCGGCGCTCGTAATCGGGCGGCAAGAACTCGGCGCGGAAGGGATCGGTGAAGTCTGCCATCGACTGGAAGGCCGGCTGACACCGTCTCCATCGCGCCGCGCTCTCAACAAGTGCCACAGGGATTACCTGCGCTAGCACCACGTCGTCTGGGGAACCCAGTGCCGTCTGATAATCCTCGAGTTCTTGCAAGAACTCGTGGACTGACTTCACGTCCGTGTAGCCGGAAAAGGAGGGAACCTCTAGATTTATCCGCGGACGCGAGACTGTCGCCGCAGCTGTGGCTTGGTTGGCGCTAGCCACCGAACCGAGCTGACGGGTGAACACCGACAACATTTCGTTCATCTGCCTCATCATGGCGGCCGCATCGGTAACCTGCGCAGACTCTACCGCGTCCTTTACCTCACTTCCGGACGCACTGGCGTCCGAAGCGGCGGCCACGTCTTTTCTCGGAGGCATTGCACTCAACAACTAAGGCCGGCCGGGAGCCTACACGCGCACGACTACCACCTAGCCCGCATCAAGAGGCTAGTCACAAAGGCTAAATACTTCATAACACTAACATATGCACAAAAAAAAAATTAAAACACAAACCGCCCGACACTAACAAACACACACATAACCCAAAACAAAATTAAAACACTGTACAAACACTACTATACTACACTCCGTGTCATCTGCACACACGATAGCCCTAAACTTAAAATGGCGTCGCGCCTAACATGCAAAGGACCGGCCCGTCGTGTTGCCGTGCGCTGCCACGTTGGCAGAAAAATCGTCCACATGGGTGCTAATTCAGCCCCAGTTGGGTGCCAGTTGTGGGCGATTTCTCTGCCCGAGGGATGCGCACGACAAACACACAGTGGGCCGTATGACAAACATCTTTAATCTCACAGGGATTGTCGAAGTCGGTGCTAGGTCGTCGTCCGGGGGGCTGCAGCCTGCGGGTCGTCTTCCGTGCAGAAGCTCCAGGCGCGAAGCAGGAGCGAAGCTCCTGGGCTTCCTTTATAGCCCCCTCGCGCGGGAACGGTTATCCCCGAACGAGCGGGGAGAGGGAAACAGGCACCGCGCAGGGGGCATTGGGATAGTGGCGCGGCCTTCGAATGCGCGGCGCGCACGGGCCTTACTGATACGTGGTGCAGGGCCCCAAAACTTTTCATTCTTGTATTGCAGTGACTGGAGAGGGACGGGTTGGGTGGCAAGGAATTGCTGAAGACGAACTCGTTTGTACTTACGGCCTTGACAGATCCACTGTCATAGTCGTAGTGAACTGTCATATTGGTATGGGAGAGAAGAGTGCTTAAGCGTGCTAGCCATGATAGGCGGTCAGTTTGGTGGTGCGTAGGGGATGGCTGATGCGTGGGTTGATTGCTAGGTGGGGCCGGAGTGCGTGTGCGTTCTAGAGAAGCCTGTGGGGGAGGAAGGGACGATTGTATGAATGCTCCTTGCGGGACCCCGTGCGTGAGCGTCGCTGGGGCCGTGAGACCGTGACTTCCGAGTGTGCTTGTGCAGCAGAAGGCGGAGGGGAATATGGGAGGGAGGGGACCTAACTGCACTCCGGTGCGGTCATACGGGCATCGAGGTAAGAGGACTGTGGGACAAACCGTTCCATGAACCTTGCCATGAGGGGCGCCAAGGTCCGGCAGTTTTGCGAGCCCAAAATATAAAAATAGAATTTTTGTTGCTGCGGCATACTCTTTAAAAGTGTACACCAGGCAGTAAGACGTAATCCCGTAAGCGAGGGAAAAAGCTGCAAAGGCAAATAAAACTGCCACTACATAACATTTGGGCTGGCAAACTGTGTGTCAACAACACGGCACGGGACCACCATCTTTCAAGAAAGTTGTTAAAGTTCTGTTTTCCACTCACTCGAGGAAAAGTGGGGCACACAGAGGAGGGGTAACGACTCGAACGCACATGAGCAGAGGTCTACACACGCGGTGGTGTGGCGCCGCATCCGGCAGGGCCAGCGCGACGCCCGGCATAAATCAGTCGTCGTTGAGAGGCAGCCGCGCCAAGTGCAACGAAAATAGCCGCCTTTTATTCGTCAACAGTCAGCGGCGCGGCCCCTTGGGCGCTTTACGGCCGGCTGGGAAACGGACTAGGGCGCTAAAGCGAGCAGTTAAAACATGTGTCAAGCTTGATCAGCGTTAGCGAAAAACAGACGCCAGCCGCGGTTTCGCTACTGCGCCCAATGTGCCGAGCGGAAGAGGCAGGAGGGCTCGAATGCCCTCTGCAACTGGGTTGTCTCCAAGGCATTCTCGATATATGCACCTCGGAATCGTGGGACGTATTGGGTGAAAGCTTTATCATGTACAGCGCTGTAAAAGAACAAATGTAAGGGGAAATAGGTGTCAGATTGTCGCCGAATTCGAAATTCAAAGGTCTCTCGCTGCTATGCTTATGACTTTTAAATAAATATGTTTCATATGCATTAATCGTTAGTACTCGGGATGAATTTTATCTTGGGGACAAGAGACAAGCGTATTTGAAGTTGCTGCGAGTTTTTTTTGTTGCAGGTGTAGATGCAGTTGCCGCGACATGACTTGCAACCAGGATGGTGGGAAAGGGGAGGCGGGGATGAGGGCCAAACACGAATTTGAGGTAATCTATTCCTCCTTTTATCAATGGGCTTGTTAGACTTGAAGTCATAGCCTCTTTCTCTCTCTCGCTCGCAGAAAAAAAAAAAAAAATCTGGCTACGTTCTTGGTACAGGTTGAATTTCAGTTTATGATCGGTTTGCGTTCTTCTTTCTTGGCTTAATGTCTCCTGAAGTATTATGAGAAGCTAGCCCGTCGATCGACAGTCGGAGCGCAAGGTTCTGACAGTAATGCCGCGATACTTCAATTTTTTTTTTCATTACTTCATATGTCGTGTGAATGTTCAGCAACCAAATGCGTTTAACTTCCCAGGACAGGAGCGTCATCTAGAACGTGTTCTCTATTTGATGGGCTTCAGTTGTGTCGGTGTTCCTCAGGGTTTTGTTTCAAGAGACTGACACGTACGTTTCGCTCCTCTCTGCTCCACACAAGTTCTTTCTCGGGGGATACCGTTTCTTACATATACGTTCCTCAGAAAACGCAGTTCAAAAGAATGACACGCGTCCGGTTGCCACTTTTATCCATGCGAGAGCGTCAATAGATTGGCATATAATGCAGTCACGCCAGAGACGTTGACTTGAGGCCAGGCTGGTGCCTTGATATCCGGATGAAAGACGACGGCAACTATTATCGTGCGGTGCAGTGTGACTGCGTCAGACATTGTGCCGTCCCTGTGCCCTTTTTCCGATTCCAACTTACGGTGTCCTTGTGCTAGGAAACGCAAATGAAGCAAACACAGTCCACAGCTTAGCTATTTTTGTTCGAAACACGTTTTCTTCTACGCTTCTTCAGACGATTACACTGACGAATACAGTCTGAACCTAACTACACTCGACTCAAAGCAAGATGTTTTAAATATGCTGCCATGAACACAGCAAACTATAAACGCAATCTTCCCTCTTGGCGGACAACCCTCACAAGTTACGGCGGCCCATGGCCTCGCTACGCTGCTGGCCCGAGCCGCGCCTTCCGCCGAGGATGGCTGGTCTGCGAGGCTGGCTGGCGCCTGTTCATTCCAGGGGCTGATTTGTGTGGGCGCGATGCGGTCTAGCGATATCCCATCGTGCGTGCGCGTCGAGTGATGGCCAGACGCGCCATCTGTGCAGACAACTTTGGTACGCGAGAAATTTTCTCTCTCTCACTCTCTTATTTTTTTTTCTTCGTCGTCCTTGCAGAGTTGGAGAGGCCCATGCGTACACCACCACCACCCAGTGGTTCGAGAGGCGTGGGGCGGACGCATTCTCTTTCCTCCATATGCAATCCCAGCCGGCCTCTATACAGCCTAAAGGCGGTTTTTCGCTGAACCACTCTTGTGTGAAGCCGTCGTTTCTTTTCCATGTGTGGATACTATAGCCATGACGTAATATACGGCGCAGCAAAGCCTGCTCAGTAGTCTACTTCCCCTTGTTCAGGATGATTTTCTGTCTCTTGCTGCTCATGTAGAAAAGAAAACCATGACAGATGACAGATTGGTAGAAGTGCTGGCTGTGTCGCCATGCTTTCAAGACTTCCAAAGCATTGCTATATAAAAACTATACTTGAGTATAAGAGGGGGAAGGATAGTGCGCAATATGGGATATGGGCACTTAAGTACAATGTGCAGAGCAGCGTTGACAAACGAAGTGGCGTCCGCAACTATGGGCGTCATACTCCGCATTTCTGGCATATTACTTAGCATTACGTATCAAGGATAGAACTAGAGAAGGATGATGGCTGCATAGTATGAAAGAGGCACTAAACAAGGGCTGAGGGCGAGCCTCAATTCGCTAGTCAGGCCAACGCTTCGATGTGGGGAGTTGCCTTCGTCTGGGAAGTACGATCAGCAGGGGTTTAAATACACTTTTGCTTCCGAAGAAGAAAAGCCGGGGAGAAGGGAGGGAAGAGTGTGGGGAGAAAGAAGCAGGGCAAGAAGTGAAAGAATGTTTGCTTAGTTATCAATTTCTCAGCCTGCAACCAGTGGTCCCCCCCCCCCCCCCCCCTTATGGCCTGAAAACTAAAATAAAAAGCGGCAGCAGCAGGAAGAACTGCAATGCGGGGTAAGTACCTAAAGCAGGCTCGACGCTGACACACGTTTTTTGAAAGGGGACAGGCATTACAAAGGGTCTTTATGAGGAATACATGTACAGGGGAATAGTTATCGAAAGCTTTCCGCAAGGGTCCCGCCGGGGTGGCACAGTGGTTTATTTTTTTTTGGCAGCTCGACACAACGTGACCACCCGTTCCAAAGGATTGCCAACACGAACATCATCATCACTATCATCGACTACTGCGCCCAAGGATGCAGGATCGAATCCCGGCCTCGGCGGCCGCTTTTTAATGGAGGAGAAAGGCTAGGCGCCCATGTGCTGTGCGATGTCAGTATACTGAAGTGGAGGTTAATTACCTAAGTTTCAAGGTTTGCTGCCCGGCTCCGAGTGACGGTAAATGGTGACGGGAAATTGGAAAAAAGGCAAATAACTCATCCGTTCGGGGCAGCAAGCCCTCGAGGCTGTAGCCGAATAACTATATAACCCGCAACGCCTCAATGTGTGAGAACCGTGCTGGGGTGACGGCTGCTGGCCACACTAACAGATATGTGCCAAGTTCCAACCCATGCTCTGAATTTTCCGTAAAATGTACATGTTTCAACCGGTTTTACGATTTTGCGAACCTTGCCTCAAATTTTATGGAACATAAACTTTAATTGTGAGAAACAAATGGGAATCCTATCAAAATCACACCGTGGCACACCTTATGCCACCACAAGAGGACCATATGAGCCATGTGGAATCGCTGTCAGAAGCCCATAGCGTTGCAGCGACTTCCACCATTTAGCCGGGGGAGCACAAATCCATATCCGAAACTCAATATTATTCGCAGACCTGTCGCGGTAGTAGTATTGCTCTTTCCTATCACATTTACTGGGCCTTCGCCTGGCCTTTGTTCGCGGTTGCGGCCTTTCATGTTGGCCTCGCTTTCTTTTTCCGTGTGACCCAACGGCGGCGTACGACTCAATGAGACTCTTGTGACTAATATCCGTCACGGATCTGCAATTCGATGGCGTGTTCGAAGCCTCAACAATGCGTTCAAGAGTTTTTGAAACTGTACACGTCACAATTATCGTTATCCGCCCCGTCAAAAAAATAAAGGGGACAAGTTATGGCTTTTACCACATACATCTGTTTCGTGAGTATTTCGCACAGTGGCAAGGATGACAGCAATTAAGGTCCACATTGTTTCGTAAATACGTCGTGGATATGTGCAAGCCGCGTTAGACCAGATGAGCTAAGTACCGAGTCCTGTGAATATAGGTGAGCAAGTTTATCACAGAAACGAATCTCTTTGATCGTTGAATCAGGCTGCTTCGTCTTGAAATCATGTACATTCACTTACCTTTGCTACCAGCCACCATCGCTGTAGATTTATAATTACGATTAGTGAATCGATCAAATCGTATGATTGGCATGATTGGAGTGTGGTGCAGTAAACCAGCTGTGCGCACTCTTGCACACACGGCAAAATTACGTGTGCAAAGTAATTAAATTGCATTGCTCGCAATTGCATTCCTAAAAGCCACGCAAAGTTAAATAATTCCCGCTGTTGTTGTTGGGTTGGGTATTCTCTCTTTTTTTTTTTTTTCCTCATAAGGAACTAAGGCTATCATGCGCCAAGAAGAAGGTGGCGAGTTGCAAGAAGATTGCGAGTTGCTGATCACAAAGAACAATGACATCACATTACAAGTACTTTGAAAAGTGAATTCAGGATTTTATCTTCAGAAGCTGGCCCATATTATTAACTGAAATTAAGTATAACTACACTAAAATTACAAGGAATCGATATTCCTCTAGAAAAATAAAACGAAACGCCCCGCAACACTTAAAAAGCATGCAAGCTAAACCTATTTCACGGAAGAACAAGCCCAGATATTTTTGGCAAGTTCTGGTATTCTTGAGCGCTTATAAACATGGTCCATAGACTCTCTACAGACTTTTATATACTCTATTATCACCCTTTAGAGCCGACATACATTAGCTTAGATTACAGTTTAGAGAGCTCTTCATTTTCTTTCGTTCATACACTATTCATAGACTAAATTCTATATAGCAGCCTTCATTTACTTTAAAATATCATCATCATCATCAGCCTGACTGCAGGGCGAAGGCCTCTCCCATATTCCTCCAATTAACCAGGTTCTGTGCTAACTGCATCCTCTTGACCCCTGCGAACTTCTTAACCTCATCCGCCCACCTAACTTTCTGCCGCCCCCTGCTACGCTTTCCTTGCCTTGGAATCCACTTTAAAATATAGAGTTTCGTAAATTTGTCATCAAAGAGTCTATATAAAAAAAAAAAAAACTATAAGAGTGTATGACCAAAAATATTTACCTAGTCTATATACCACACTGAAAGAAGTGTTGGAAAATCTACGGACTGTCTGAAATTTTTGTAAGAGCAGTTCATTTTTTCATATATTTTACAACTGAGCCATTTCAATCGATATATCCGCAGCTCCTTCACGGCAGGCTAGTAGTTTTTGCTATGTGGAGGTCATCGGAAAGGTACGACGAAGTGACCATAGAATGGTAGGTCTCGAAATATCTAGAGTTGAAGAGGGAACGGCACAAACTAGAAGGCCATTAACCAATCAACGGTAAGAGAGAAAGCAGAGGAATTTAGGATCTTGCAGCAGAACAATTATTCCGCATTATCTTATAAAGACGATCTTCGTATAAAGGCAGTCACCAATAATTTTAAAGATATCATTACTGACTGAGCATAGAAGTAGGCGCTAAGATAGTTCGGTAGGATACAGGTAAACAGTCTAGGGAGTCGAAAGATCTGATTAGTAAACGCCAAAGTATGAAAGCCTCCAAACCAACAGACATGACAGAACTGTCACAGTTTTCGAACCGAGTCAATAAGCGTAAACTATCAGACATAAGGAAGTATAATATTGATAGATTTGAGCATGCTCTAAAGAACGGCGGTAGCCTAAAAGTGATCAAGAGGAAACGAGGTATAGCCAAAATCCAGATGTATGTATGCGTTATGAGTCCAGGCAAGCAATGACATTACCAATATACGGACAAGATAGTAAAGAAAGCCGAGGAATGCTACTCTCATCTATACAGCAACCGAAGTAATGAGGACGATAACAAATAATGAAGACGATAATGAGACTGGCAGCAGTGCAGAGCAATCAGGCATCCCAACGGTAACAAAGAACAAAGGGAAAAAAAATTAACCTTAGAAGGAATAAAAAGCGGGAAGGCAGCTGGGGAGGATCATATAACTGCATATTTGTTGAAGGACAGTGAAGCGATCGTGCTAGAAAAACTGGCGACCTGTATATACGCAATGCCTCACGACCTCTAAAGTACCGAATCTTGGAACAACGCTAATATCTTAACACAACAAGGACGTCAAAGACTTGCAAAATTACAGACCGATCAGCTTTTTATCCGTTCCGTTCAACGTATTTACTTAGGTAACCACATAATCAGGAGTCCGGACAACCTTAGACTTCAATCACCCAAAAGACCAGGCAGCCTTTCGCATATCTGCACTAGGAACCAGGTGATAGAAGAATGCTCAAGATATAACCAGCCTCTATGCATATTTTCATAGATTACGAGAAACCATTTGACTCAGCCGAAACCTCAGCAATCAAGCAGACATTGCGGAATCAGGGCGCAGATCAGACATATGGGATAACACTGGATGATTTTTTTTTTTTATCTATAGATATCTATAGCGGCTGCAGTCCTCCATAAAAGAAATAATGAAATCCCAATAAAGAACCTTACTAAAAAATTGCTGCTGGTTTAGTTTGATTTAATCTAGTGTGTAAGCGAAAGCTTCATTAGTTATTGTTACATGTGGTAACACTCTTTATTTACAGGAGAAGCCGGTCAAATGGAGCTAGTGAAGATTCGGAAGACGCTAGGAACAAGAAGTAGAAGCCAGAAAAATGGAAGAAGACTGGAAGTAAGAAGATTCGGAAGACGCCAAGAAAAAGAAGGGGGGCGCATGCGCAGTTATGACCTGTTCCCGGCACGTTGGCCTTAGCGCTACATGGCGTAGTGAAGCCTTTGCTTCAAAATCTGATAGGAATTTTTTCGCGGCATTCGGTGCACCAGTTCATTGTACAAGATTGACCTATGTGAAACCGATTGTTTAGTTTAGTTTGGTAGAAGTTTTAACTTACCAAAGAACTCATTCTATGATAGAGGCTGTAGTGCAGGGCTCCAGAAATTTAGACGACCTGTGGTTCTTTAACGTGCACGGACATCACACAGTATACACGGGCGTCTTGCTTTTCGCCTCCATCGAAAAGCGGCCGTGGCGGCCGGAATTGGATCCTGCATCCTTGGGCGCACTACTCGAGCGCCCTAACCACTGCACTACCGCGGCGGTTGTGAAACCGGTTGGAGCTATACCAGGCAAGATCGGCCGGTATGAGTCGCGGTCCCCTTTTCTCGAGAAAAAGGCTGACCCTGACCCAGAAAAGAGTTCATAGTTATAAAATAACTTGGTGACATTTTTGAGAAAAAGACAGATTGGATACGAAAAAAAATGTTTTGTTGTCGCCAATATTACAACACAATCCTCCGCCCTAGCACGCAAATCACTGCTCGACTCCGACTTCTCTTTATTCCCTGTATTCCATGCAATATGCAAAACACAAAATGGTATTTACACATTCTCTGCCGTGTGGGGTCTTTATAATAAACCAGCCACAGCTGGCAACTACAACTGGAGAATAAGCTTATTCCTCATTGTCGTGCATACTACGCTCTTCCACATTTTGTATCTTTTTTAAAAGTGAAACAATTCTTGTCGTACTCGGCTAATCGCTCTCTAAGCATGCTGATTCTTTCTCCTGGCTATGAGTAGGTGCCATCAGTGTCTAGCAACTTTATATAGCATAGTTTTTTTTTTTTTTGCATGCGCATTTCAGAATATCCTAATTTACCAGTGCCAGCTGTTTTGTGACTGTCTTAAAACTCATGTAATTTTTCCACATAAAGAGACAAAAATTCAAGAAGGCGTCGAACGAATGGCAGCTTGATTGGCTGCAACAGCAAAGAAAACGTAATAATTTGTGCAATACAGGCCTGTGCTAATAATATTGCAGTGCTCACTCCACTTGGCAGTCATTAGAAAATAGCGTATTCGTTACGGGTACCTGTTCGGCACCAATTGTTCCTACTTGGAACCTACCCTGGCGGCAGTACATTGACCGTGGGTGCGGCGCAGAGAGGCCGCGTTAAAAGAAAAACAAAAAAAAAACCACATAACTCTTCCAGCCGCAGTAGACCAAAAATGTCCTAATAGCAAAAAAAAAAAAAAAAAAAAAAAAAAAATCATGGAGGTACGCGTTACAGACACGTTGTTAGGTGGAGAGAGCGCATATGGAATGAGGAATGCGACACAAGTGTGTGCGAATATCGTAATTTAAATAACATATAGAAATTTTGAATTAAGTGCATTTCAGATGTTGGATCACTGAAGGTTGTTAACATGCCTCTGCAAGCCAAAACGCTGAATGGATGCGTGGCGTTGACCGGTAAGGCTACGTGTTGCGGCATCATAACCGCGTCCACGAGCATGAATACAAATATTTTGCTTGCGATAAAACATTGTAAGTGGGCTTTTAACGTCCCGAATCTGCACGTGTGTAGGGACGCCTTAAAATGCAGGGCTCCGTATTGCATTCAATCCCCTGGGGTTTTTTAACATGCACGGACATCGCACAATATCTGGGCGCCTTGTAGGTGTGCAGCCACGATGGCTAGAATCTGATCTCGCCTGCTTGGAATCAGCAGCCGAACGCCTGCAATCAGTGCAGGCACTGTTGCAATCGAAATGGCCGAAAATTACGATATCTGATCAGAAAGAAAGGTACAAATGGCATTGCACACTATCACGCAAGACATTAACTGCTCTGAGCGGCCAAGTAGAACCTCTTCTCTGTGGAAGTGAGAGATTTCTTCATTCTTACGACATACACAGCGCTGATATTCGCGCTTGATCACTGCAAGGTTGGCACGCCTCGAGAAATTAGCGGTTCACAGCTGCGTTTGCAAAGGTGGCTTTATTCGCCTAGAGGCCGTTGTCCGCCGCACAAAAGTCGCGGATGTTATCTGTTGCTCCAGTCAAGACACGCGAGCACCGTAGCAATGGTTAAAGCATTTGTTAACAGCCGCGCAGCGACAGTTCAATGTCGGCGGCGCTAGAAAAGGAGTAAGAAAATGGCAGATAGACCTCGCTTCACATTCGCCGTCGTCTACGTATAGAATTCTAATAAGGGAGTAATTACTCAGTGACATCCCCCCAAGTGCACCCAAGCGGCTACTCAGAAACTTCCCAGTTAAAGAAAAATTCTTCCTGATCCGGGGATCGAACTCAGCACCACCGCCTTTCTGGGGCAGTCGCTCTACCGACTGAGCTAATTAGGACGGCTAGCAGGTCAAGTGGTAGGGCGAGAGCAAACTGTATAACTCGAAGTGGGAATGGTGTTGGTCAAATATTTAAAGGAATCCCCCAAGGTGGGAGTAGATTTCTAATAAGGGAGTAATTACTCATTGACATCCACCCAAGCGAAGCCATACGGCTACAAAGGAAAGCTATACAACTTTCTCAGAAACTTAGCAGGTAAAGAAAAATTCGTCGTTGATCCGAGGATCGAACCCGGCACTACCACCTTTCTGGGGCAGTCGCTCTACCGACTGAGCTGACCAGGATGGCTAGCAGATCAGGTGGTAGGGCGAGAGCGAATTGATCTATAACTCGAAGTGGGAATTGTGTTGGTCAATGAAGGAGGAGGAAGGAGCGAGAAAGGTGTAAAGCTTTCGTTTGTAGCCGGTTGGCTGCGATTGGGTGGATGTCAATGAGTAATTACTCCATTATTAGAAATCTACTCCACCTTGGGGGATTCCCCTAATTATTTGACCTACGTATAGATTTTTTAATCATCTCAGCAGTCATGGTTCCAACTTCAGAGGTCTTGCTTATTTCCGTTTCTACCTTTCTTCTCGTGTCAACCTGCCGCAAATGCCCCTGCAAAAGCATACTCGCGAGTTTCGAATTGCACTGCAGGCTGTACTTTTCGCCGTGTGTTACCGTAACATCGCAGTATTCGACAATGCTCTCAGGTTGGAAGTCAATGGTTAACACAAGAGTCATTTTGTTATTTAGCTCTTACGTTCATTTCTTACATGAGCTCCACCAGACGCAGTGCACATATTGCACTTATTCCCTGCGCCCATAGACGCCAGCGCCCTCAGCAAAAGGAAAAAAAAAAACGTTGGCGCCACATCACTCGGTTTCTTTTCTCAGTTTCGGTGAAAGCTCACCGCAATCGTTCCTCTCCTAAATGACGCGAGTAGGCGAAGTACAATACAAAATTGATTGCACAGCCACAAGCTAATCACGAAGAAACGACATTAGAGGCCGATACGGGAATGCATGATGCCTCTAGTCTGTATGCTTCTGTCTGCTGGTCGCGAGCCCTCGCCAAGTCGTGTGTGCCTGCAAGGTGGCCAATGCTGGTGAATGCACTTTTCAATATTCGGAACGCATATGGGCTAACCTTTGAAACAAATTTCAAGTTTAAATCATAATGTTCAGAAGTGAAATTACAAACTTTGCATATTTTCACACCCCTCGTCAGAACCAGATACATTCTCTTAAATGGGAGCGGTTCTGTTTGTCGTTGTGCAGGAACAGTCAAGAGCGCTCGGCAGGGCAGGGAATGCCATGCAACTAACATCATCGCCTCCTCCCTGCCCCGCTGTCTACAGGGCACACAAAGGAGGACTTGGTGACGAATGCATGGAAGGGGGAGCGCCGCCGACACCCACTCATTAACCACCCTGATTCGCCACAGCTGCTCATTTGGTAAAACGGAGGAGCACCACAGGAGGATCTGACCGAGAATTTTGTCAAGCCGCAAGGAGGCAGCAGATGCTTATAGGTTCCAGGGAATTGAAGGGGGAGCAAACGGTGTGCTTTGTCCCCTACCCACTAAGAGACGGGCCAGAGCTCCGCGTCGAATGTCCTTCGCGGAAATAGAACAGCGCGGGTCTCCTTCTTAGACCAGAGATCCTGGTTCCCCGAGGCGACGCATAGGGCAGCCAACAGTGGATGCATGGCAGGAAGTTAGTTATAAGATAAAAAGGACCCAGAAAGGATTCCATGCGCTGCAAGATGAGCACGACTCGGCGAACGGAATAATTCACAGTTGCCCTGAAGACTTATTCAAGGGACGCTGGTGACAAACTGATGTCAGAATTTATAGATGGATTACCACTTTCTAATGAAAAACATGCTACTTTTACTGAAAATGGAGCGCGTGTAAGAAATAAAGGAAACAAAAAATAGGCCTCGTTACCTCCCAAGTAGCACAAAGTCGGCTATGAAGTAGGTACCCATGCTGGGACCATGGGGCAGCCCATAGGAGCCCCATGCGGGATTTGCAACTCGTGCCCAGAGGGGCCTCGCGTGGGCTGCCCAATTTTGCCACGATCGGTTCCAATTCGTACCCGTGTGGGCAGCCCAAATGTTGGCAGCCCAAATAGGGCTGCCAACACGGGTACGACTGCCCACGGCCGCACGGGCCATGGGTACGACTACCACGTGCGGCACCAGACGATGGGGCTGGTGCCGCCCCATCGATGAACGTTTTAATGCTCATGTCGGTTAATCCCTACAATAACCCGAATAGTACAGGCGCGGGCTTTACGGAGACCAGCCCAATTTGGACTTGCCCACGTGTTGTTCTCATAGGTTGAAGTTGGGATTTTCGGGGCTGCCCAAGTCCCATTGACCGTCAAGGGGTAAGCACTGAGCCCTATTTATTTACCTGCATTATATACTCATCAACATAAGAGAAATTTATTCCCAACACTATAGCAATACGGGCTGGCCCACATTGCCCCCTAAATATTGTTACGTGGCGACAAGAAAAAATACGGCACAACATGGCGACAGGAGGAAGAATGATTTTAATGACTGGCCTAGCGCGAGGGCTCCTCGCGCGGCACTGCCGATCTTCGCAAAACTTCCCGGGGCCACCGAGCGATCGTCCTAATCGGTTCGTTTAAGTTGGTGGTGACGTGACGCTGAAGATGTTCAAGAAAAGATAGAAGAGAATGGTGTGCTTGCCACCATGATGACGATGACCACGATGATGCTTGGGTTATCGGCCTCCCCTGGAGCTCTTCAGCCATCCGCCACCAAAGCATTCCGCCTATGGCTCGAGGTCGCGTAGAGCGGCTGGGCGGGGCCGGGGATGCGTGTTCTTATGTTTCGGTTCTTCTAGTACGCCGGGTCCTTGTGCTAATCTGGTCTCTGGTTAGTTCATGTCTGCGCTTGTCCTCAGATCCGGGCTGGGGGCTGGACGACGGAAGTTGAGGCTGGTCCGGTCTGGACAGGAAGGGCTGGGGCGAAGCTGCGCGGCGATACCCCAGGGCTATCTCAGTCGATGGTCCCGGCGTACGGATGGCGTCGATGTTCCAAGGCGAGGATGGGGATGACGTACTCCGCAGCTCCAACCACAATGTTACCTGGCGATAAATCTATCTTCTCGTCCTTAAGTTCAGCCGCTCAAACCACGTGTTACCCCATCGCATAGCACTCGCTGACCTGTTGTTTTCTTTGGCTGACTGCGAAGTCGCTGCCCTAACGCCTGAGCATCTGTCGGAGCAGCATATATCGGCTTCTTTCCATTCGAACCTCTTTTCTGGCATGAAAGTCTCAGATTTGTCAGATGACCAAGCGAGAGCTCTCTTCGACCTTTCGCTTTCGTACAGTTATATATTTGATTTCGGGGACCGACCATTAAGGCCAAATATCTGTTGTGATCCATCTCACCAATAGGTTTGAGGCCAGCCCCATCCACAGACAGCCTTATCGTGTCTCCCTTACGGAGCGGCACGTTATACTGAAAGAAGTTGACAAAATGCTGGCGCAAAACATTATTGAGCCTTCCTGCGCAGTCCATGGGCGTCCCCCGTCGTGCTAGTCAAAAAGAAAGACCAAAGTTGGAGATTTTGTGTCGACTATCGCCGCCTTAATAAGTTAACAAAAAATGATGTTTATCCTCGTCCGCGAATTGACGCGTTTAACAGCTTGTATGGAGCCAGCTTTTTTTCTTTCATCGACATGCGTTCAGGCTACTGGCAAATTGCTGTCGACGAACGGAATCGCGAGAAAACCGCATTTGTCACCCCGACGGGCTCTTATCAATTCAAGGTGATGCCATTTGGCCTCTGTAACGCTCCTGCGACATTCGAGCGCATGTTTATGCTACTTAGATGACGTCGTTGTTTTCTCTCCCACGCTCGCAATCCTCCTTGATCTACTTTCTACTCTCCTGGCCGTTTTTCTCTGCGCCGGTCTTCAACTGAACGCCAAAACATGCATCTTCGGCCGGCGCCAAATCAAAGTCCTGGGTCATTTGGTTTATGCGAATGGTGTGCAGCCCGACCCTGACAAAGTTCGAGCCGTGTGCGAGTTCCCTACCCTGCGTAGCTCAAGTCACGTGCAATTGCGAAGCTTCCTTGGCCTTTGCTCCTACTTCCGCCGTTTCATTTAGAACTTCGCAGGCATCGTTCGTCCGCTTTCCTCTCTTCTGTAGAAAAACGTACCATTCACACTGGGTTGTGACCAAGCACATGCCTTCTTATTCCCGCCCTCACCACGCCACCTGTTCTGGTGCACCTCGATCCTTCGAGCACTTCGAAAGGGCTCTCAGACAAGCGGGCGCCCTCCAGCAGGAGTAGAATCGCTGGCTTCCAATGGTAGAGCACTCCCGGCTGCTCTCTCGTCTAAAGCGAGTGTAAAGGAGGTCACATGGCATAAAGCGCTACATTCGCGCCGTCATTTTTTTTTTTTTGTTTGTTTTTGTTTTTCTCTTGAGTCTGCGACGCTCAAAATGGCGGCTGCAAAGCGTCGCTGCTCGGCAAGCGGAAAGCATCGCTCAGGTGGTGTATGCATGTTTGAGAGTCGCTGCTGGCATCAAAAGGGCCAAAGGCGGCAAATCGCCGCGCTGTGAGAACAAAGGCATACAAAACAGGCGGTTCTCCACGGAGCGTTGACCTCTCCTCGAGTTGCAACTGCCGCTGCTGTGAGCAGGCAGAGAATGCTGGGAAGAGAAGTGCGGTCACGTGGTCGTGGTGCACTGCTCTCGACACGCAGAGAGCGTTCACGTGGGAGGACAGTTACACTATCGCTCGGCGTGCTCGTGTACTGCTCTGCAATGCTTGGCGCCTCTGATCTCGTCCCCTCAACCGAATGCGCCATAAAGTGCCTCCCCAGAGACCGATGGGGACTGAAGCGGATATTGCCACTTCTCATCTCCGCCATAGCCCACGCGGAAGCTATGAGTTTTTTTGATGGGCAGCTCCATTTGGGGTACCCGAGTTTTCTGCATGAAGTCCAGAGTTCTGTCAGACCTTCCCCCGAGTACCCCTCAAAGAACCCATGTAGGCAACCTGCGGGCATGCCCGTTCTTAGCCCCACCACGGTCCGCGCGGGAACTATTGTCCTTCTGAATGGACAGCCCCATTCAGGCTAGCCCCATTCATTTTCTATATAAAGAAATTTGCCTTGAATCTGCAGATTAACAATGCGTTTTACATTTCAGGATACAGCAGGTTTTGTAATGTGTGTGTGTTTAACATATTTCAAGTTTATCTCATATATGCAAAATGATAAAAGTTGCATCGAAGGGCATGTGACTACAGTTCCTCTCAACTTCGCTTTAAAACATAGCGACTTTCTCAAGGATATCCGGAATGAACGTCCGTTAATTGCTGCGCTCTCACCGACATGAGGGCTAATTTCAGAAGGATTCCGTTTTCAAACTGCCGAAATGAGCGACAATATTTTCTGTACGAAAATGAGTATTAAGCGTGAACAGTTTTAGAAAGGAATACTTCGAAAGAGATGAGCGGTTAAGGCGTGAAAGGCTTTTTTTTTTTTCTGTTAGGGTTGAATAAGCAAACAGGTGGTCACTCTTCGATGCGCCATGCGTCCTACACTGCCTCACAACGAAGACAATTGGCGCAGGCACAGAGGGACTTGGAGGTGATGCTTCACGTAATTTGACACTTCGCTTCGACGCGCAGACGAGTCGCAACGACGCGGTTAACTCGCCCTGACTGCCGAGAGTAAAACAAGCGGCTACAGCATACTACGGAATAACGCGGAAAGTGACAAAAAGCGTAAAGAAGAAAGCGGCATGCTACGGCATCGTACCTTGTGTATGTTTAAGTATAGCAGACTGGCCGCCACTACGTTCTTGGCTTTTCTCACTAGAGTTCTTTTTTATATTCTTCCAGCATTCTTTTTTTCAGTTCAGCCTCATAAAACACAATTTCAGTGCAGCTGTACACCTGATTTGGTTATAACGTTGCTTGTGCACGTTATGCACGGCGGCACCAACGGGAGACGAAATCCCGCAACCAGCTATTGCAACATGGATCGTATACGTGCATATTTACTCGCATTGGAATTTTATAAATGCTTCCTTATCGCAAGAGCACCGAGAAAAATGTTTCTAATAATTCGATACGTTATTTGGACTACAACGAGCTAGCCCCTGAATCATTATAGGAACCAACCATTTGCATTCACTTCACATGATAGGAGCCGCGCTGCGCTCAGCATCGGCAGCTTTTCCAAACGACCCCTCTGCCGCTGTGAGGACATGCTTCGATTCCAGATTTGATTTTGCTCATACCATATGAAACGCTTCTTCGGAAAATACCTGCAAAAATGTGCTTGCAACAGCACGAAGGTGGCCGCTGGCGGCGGCCATTGTTCAGGGCGGGGCTACGATAACAAGTTCTGAATGCTGACTGGTCCAACGAACGGGGGCAAGCGGCGGACGCCGGGCGGAAATATCTGACCACGATATATCGAGCCCAAACAGTCTTTTTTTTTTCTTTTTTTTTTTTTTTTTTTTTTTTTTTTTTTTTTTTTGTGTCGCGCTGCGCACGACGAGAACGTCGCCGGGCAAAGCTTTCAACTTATTCGAAGGTTTTTTGCTCCTTGGAAGTCGGCCTGTAGAACTGTTAGCAACGGTAAGTCGAAAATATAAGTATGACGTCTTGAAACTCCTCTTCCTGCTTTTTTTCCAGAACAGTGAGCCGCAATCTCCTATCTGCGCTACCGATAACTTCAAGGAAGTGAAGCAATATGTCATCCTTACAACGCGCATTCACAACAACGCTGCTTTCTGCTACCAGAGGTACGCAGGATCTATGGCAGGCAGTTGGATTCACTGCAGTTAGCCATTGGAATAGCCTGGCTTTCAGTGTTAAACGCTCAATGGCGTTACATCCTGACATCTGTACGTAACTTATTCCACCTAATTGATCCCTTTATTTTTTCTATTATAGTACACACATTTTCTTGCTGGGTCATTACTGCTTATTTTAAAGCGTTTTCGTTGCTGATGCTTTGATATATAATTATTATTGTGGTTTATGCATCGTTACTTTAATATATATATATATATATATATATATATATATATATATATATATATATATATATATATATATATATATATATATATATATATATGATTATTTCTTATTTGTTAAGTAACATTTATAAATGCATCCTACCTTTCATGCAGGTCTCACGACAGATCTCCTCGTTGGGACCCATATCCTTCAAAGCCTTGCATTTTTGGTTGAACAAGAAATTGAGTTTGTTCCGTGTAGCTGCGCTTGAAACAGAGCTAGCAAAAAAAGAAAAATCATGCGACAGGAGCTCATAGGCTATGACGTCGCCGACAAATAAAAGTTACCAGTTATCAACACTATAGTTTCATATTTTGCCTTTATATTTTCGCTCTTGCAGCGACCACTTTCCCACTGCGTGTTTGAATGCGATTTCGCCGTCGCTTCTTCGTTCGTCTCCTGCGTAGGCCACCGGAAGTGGAAGTGTGTGGAGCTCTTCCGGAGGATCGTGGTGAGTGCAGGCTTCAGAGAAGCAGACAGCGCCATTTTTTTCTCGGTGTGTAATGAAAACAGTAAAACGAAATAAAACAGGCATAAATGCCCCTTTCAATCCTGAGCAGAACGTTTCATTATGTTTTGAGCACTACGACTAATTTGCCCGTTGAACGTGTAACCAAAGGTTATCGAGTGGGTGTAAGCTTAGTCCTGAACCGCTGAGGGGCTCTTTTGGGGGTGAAATTCCCGGAAAACGGTAGTTTGGCTACATCTTGTGAAGACAAAATATTGCGTGAAATGGCGCTTTTTCGCCAGCGCTGCCCTTGCGCCATAAAATTCATTACACTCTTCTACATTGTCCGTGATTGCGGGTTGGAGGTGTTGGCGCTCTCATATTTTAGCTTCTCAGCGAACAGCATAGCCCCACTGCAGAATCTATCGACGAAAGAGGCGCTGTTCGTGACTGCAGGCGAAGGACCATGGGACCATGACACCCAAGTTCAAAGACGACGACGCATTCCCCAGTGAGCCAGGCGACATTGGCGGCCTTCCGCGTGCTGTTCCTGCCACTGTGGCACCCTGGAGGGAGAGGCAGTAGTGAGGCTACCACCGCCATCGCTGGGGCATGGTGGATGTCGCCCGCATATGCCGTTCACGTGCACCGCGTGTTCTTCGCGCTAACGATGGTCGGCGGCCCCTAGCGCCGCGAGCCTATATCGCTTATGGTCATCCCAGGGGCGGAAATAATTGCCAGAGTCGTTTGGGGAGCCCTGCACGCGTGAGAGGGCCCGCAGAGCAGGAAGGAGCCCAGAGAGAGGTGCAAAGGAACGAGCAACAAAAGACTTTCCGAGACAAGAGCGATTCAAGTGGAAAGGAAGGATGGATGGTTTTGCGCCTTGCTCGGCCAGGCAGCCGATGCTGGGCGAGGCGCTACTCGCCGCCGTGTGCCGGGCTGCGCTTTCGGAACGCAAGGGGGGAGAGGGGGTTAGATAAAGTGCTCAACGGAAATAAGGGGAACGTGCACGGGGTTCAGCACTCCTAATTGCGTGTAAATGATTAACGAGAGTTGATGCGCTGGCTCTCTGCTATTCTCTCTCGAGAGGCCCAGTCGTGCAGGAAGTGGTTCCGTGGAGGTGGTTAAGCGGAGCAGCGCGATTCAATAGAAGAAGCGTGTGGCTATATAGAGCCGCGCTGAACGCTTTGTTAAGTAGAGGGACCTCTCCGGCAAAACGATTATGATTCCGGTGTCAGCCTATATTTTTGCTTCCTTCTCCAGTCTGCGATGGGAGAGAAAAAGGTCGAGCAAAACGAGCGCAAATTCATTATCTCGGCCGTGTCAGGCGGCCATCGTCCTGTCCATAAGCTATATTCAATCTCGAACATCGCCAAGCTCGCCCCCTTGTCTGGCATAATATTTCGCCCCTGTGATTTATCGCCCTGCATTATTAGCCACGAAGACGACTGCACCCAACTCAGGGTGCGGGATGAAAGTCTAAGGTGTGGACATGATATACGGGGTGTTCCAGCCAACACTTAAAAGATTCCCCACAACAGGCAGCTCGAAATAGAAAATAGATATGAAACACAGAGCCAATCGCGTCGGACGGGATTTTCTATAGAAGCTTATCAGGTCACGTATACCTAATTACGCAACTCTGGCTAATTTACGTAGAATTACCCAATTTCGGTGACTAGTGTCAACGGGGAGCTCGAAGCCATGGACAAGACCACGGAATATATACGTGTCTGAAATAAAGGAAACATTATTCTCTGAAGCTCTCAATTCGAGAAAATATGGCGTCTTTTTTTTTTTCTTTGTTTGCAAAAGAACAGAACTCGGCACACTAGAAATTCGAGCTGTATGCATTATTGTGCCTCGTCAGGATCATACTTATGCTTCGCCGCTTGTTGTAATCTAACGGCCTAGTCACTGTTAACTGAGTGGTCGTTGATTTGATAGAGACGAAGCAAGAGGCACTGCGCACGACAAGGCACAGTTGAGCAGACAATAGTTCGGCGCCGCAGTAAACTGCGACACGTCAATAGCGGACGCTGAGTTTCCACCGAGGTCCCTTTTCAATCAATGCGGTCAGTTTCGGTTTTGTGCGGCGAAAAGCGCGGGCCGCATGTCTTCACGTCGCAGGGCTTTAGTGTGCTTCGACTCAAAAACTCTTATGATATTGTCTTGTTCATAGCTTCGACCTACGCAATGGCGCAAACAACCGTTCTAGGCCAAATAAATAGAGAATGGATGAAGTTTAGTTAATTGCCTTACAAGAATATTTTTCACTATAAATGACGCCCGCAGTGACGTACAGTATGCTCCTGAAAATATCCTCTTTCTACAACTAAGCTTTATATCTAGGAGCTTGTCTTTTTTTTTTTTTTTTTTCGTAAGTGGTCTGTCACAGCCGATGTAATAACATGGCCTGGAGCATTATCGCTGTTACGATTTCATCATATTCTGGGGGCTTGTGTTTCTATAGTAAACTGGTGCAGCCCCGCCGGGGCGGCGGTTAAGGCGCTGGACCCCTGTGCCCAAGGATGCGGGATCGAATCCCGGCCGCTTTTCGATGGTGACGAAAAGCAAAGCGCCTGTGTGCTAGGCGATGTCAGTGCACGTTAAAGAAGCCCAGGTGGTCGACATTTCTGCTGTCTTCCACTACAGCGTCTCTCATAGGAGTTGCTTTGGGACGTTAAACTCCATAAAGCAACTAGCGAACTTGTGCATTCACTGCAGCACAGAGCGAGCGAGTATGATCCACAAGTTTCCAACGGTGTTGGAGCAGGCGGCAGCACTGCCACACTCTGCAGCGTGTACCGATGTTCGTGTTACGGTCGTGCGCCACGCATGAAAATCGCGTGACGCAGGTGTTATATATGCCACTATCTGCAGCTGTGCTTGCGGTACCCCACATGTCAAAGATTACTTGAAGATACCCATGGTTACAACGAGTGTATGTGTGCATGCAAGCACGGAAGATACGTCTTAAAGCTCCTGCGCAATGTAATGGGTTCATTTACTGACGAAATAAGGCTTTCAGTAGTAGCGGTTTATTGAAATCAAAACTGAAAAATAAATTGCCGACGTTTAACGAGACTAAACACTTTATAACTTGCGAAATCATGTTTGGCGTAGTTTATCTTGATATACGCTAGATATAGATGGTGGTGTCGCTATCTTCGCGCCCTCTGTTGTTCACGCCACGCCCCCGACAACTTTCGCGATCGACCAGCTCACTGTTCATTTTGAAGCAGACCGAATTTATCCATCAAGCGAGGTTATAAGAATTAACTTCGTAACACATACTTCACTGCTGACGGCAAACACAGGTTTATTGCAAGCAAACAGAAAGGGAAGTGACGCTGAGACAGTTGACTTCACAGAAACCTCCGACACACTCAGTTCCCGGCCATGTCACCTGCCAACTACCTACCTGCCAGGGCCGTCTTCAAAGGCATGAAGTCGAGGTCAAAATTGAGGGCTTCGGACATATCTCGCTTCTTTCTGGTTTACCCCGTGCTGTAGTGCTTGGAGCCGGTAACGGCAGGCATGTTGCGCCGCAGTCTACATATCTTTTGAAGCGACGCCGCCTGGTGTCGCATAGTTCTTCAGACATTTGCGTTCCAGAGGCGATAGCAGATCGTCGCACATCTGAGCCTTGTGAGGATGCAGTGCTGCGGTTAAGTGCGGAGGACGAGTACACGCATGCATACCGTGTACGCCGTCTTCTATGGAAGCGCGGCCTTGTGCATGTACACAGAAAAAAAAAAAGAAATAAAATAAAATAAAATAAAGCGGAGATCGAGAGAGAGAGAGATACATGATATATCACTTTTTTCTTCGAGTTACCTCGTGTCGGTGCCGTTATTTCTGTCAGGTAGAGTTGACGCTTTTGTGGGAAGCACGTACGTTGAATACCTCCCACAGCTATTTGTTGCTTGTCGAGGGGACACAGCCTGGCACGGCGTTTTATTCTTCACTGTGACAACGGCGAGAGACATTTATTTTTGAACGCCAAAAGGTACATGAAATGGGCAAAGAGACAGCAATAAACCAGGAGTGACAGAAAATGCAAATTAAAAGGTCATTCACAGAGCTAAGCAATGAAATGCGTCTTAAATCCTGATGTGAATGCGGCGCAAAATGCGCGCTGATCTGTCACATCTCCGAAATCAGCTTCTGTTAGAAGCAGCTACATTAGCGCATGCGGCCGAGGTGTCACATATTTGCTATAAATGAAACAGCATAACGTGCGCGCTGTCATCTTATTAGTTATTATATGACGCATAATATGCTCAAATCATACAAACGAACTTTACGTCAACATCTGGAAAGGTGTTTCCTTTGGTAAAAATGCGAAACGGGGGGTGCGACGCGTGCGTCATGCCATTCTAGTTGTTATTCATGACGCATATTAAGCTCGAACTACGTAAGAAGCTCTTTTCCTTCGAGGCATTGTTAATCGATACTCGAGAGAAAATTCTCAGAAGCGATAAACGTACTCTGGTCGATCCCACCACCATCAATGAGGCGCGACGAATAATTTCACGAATGACGTCGCACCGTAGATCAAATCGTGAAGCAAACAAAAGCATGGCTCTGTGAATGCTGTCAGTGACTGCTTGTCGGACTTCGATATTCGAAACGAATGAATCGAGCTTGCGGCTGCTAACCCAAAGGGTGTTTAGCAGAGTACATTCTGCACGATTTGTGCTCATGTGTATTTTTGAATAAGCCAGCCAGACATACCCGGGATGTCCCAGCTGAGTTCACTAAGTTGCACCTTCTACTGCACTGACTCGCGCGTGCAGCATGTTCGCACCTCTTCACGCGCCGGAAAGCCCGTGACGACTCTCCGCTGTCGGACCAACTCGGCGCCGAGGGTCCGCCGTCGTCGCCGGTGGTCGGTAGCGCGCAGCCGCTGCTACAGGCTGCTCGTTGCCGACAGCAGCTGGGACGAATAATTGTCAGCGACGGATTGGCGGCGGCGATTTATCGGTCGCGGCGCTCGGCTTCTTTTTTCCCTCCTTGCCGGAGGGCTGAGAGAGATAAAAGAAAAGAGGCAGCCGGCGCAGCCTCCTTCGTTGCGGTACAAAGCGAAGCCGCCGGTATCTGATCGCGCGGGGAACAACGTGAAACAGACGTGGATGGCTGCTCGCCGCCTCGCTTCGCTTGTCACCTCGGCAGCTGGATTTGTCTTCTTGGCCCGCGTCCCTGGCCGCCGACAAAGGGAAAGCCGGAGCGCCGCAGCGCGAACCCACGGCGCGATTAGTGCGAGCCAAAGTGGCATGCACCGACGGCGCCGACAACGCGCCAGCATATCGTGCACCACGATGCAGCGAAACGTGCTCGCGTAGCCATGCTTGGCTACACGTGGACACACCGGGACGCGTGCATGTTTACACAGCGGGCCGCACACTCTCTGCGTCGTCCGCTCAGGCGTCCGGGACGTACTACGCGCCGCAAAGGGAGCGAGACACAGACAAGCGGCGCCCACTGTGGCGCCCTCTCATCTCTCTATACGACTGCTACCGCTGGTTGCGCACGCCGAGGTTGGTTGTATCAGATGCACGTGAACGCTGTTTCGCATTGCTGAGCGCTTTCTCGAAATTTCCATCCGCGTACAACTCAGCTTTGCCGTGCCGATGGGGACTGTATATCTTGATCGGCGTGCCGGAATGGATTGGGCCAGAAATGGAATAATATGTATCTTGAGCCGGAGGGGGTCGCATCCGCTTATTACTGCGCACCGACCACACCGCTATCCTATGCAGGAATCTGCTTCTTAGTACCTCGGCTTCACAGTCGGGCGGAACGGCTCCAACGATCACCCGCCGGCGCGCTGCCTCGCGGAAGAGGAGCGACACAGAAAGAGGTTCGGTGCACGAGGTCGCCCGGGTAGCGGCGCGAGCCGCCGTCAGAGCTAGACGTGGCCCGAAAGTGCTTTCTCGGCGTTTGACGGATTGCGTGTGCGGCAATGCAGCAGCGTCCAATGATGATGGAGCGACGCACGAGGACCTCGTAGCCGAGGCTGCCGAGACCCGGCGGGCTTCCAAGACGGATCGCCACGGGCCGCGCTCAGTGCGCTTCGCAGGAAGCCTGCGGCGGCAGCGCAATACTGGGCTCGATAAAAGCCCCGGGCGCTCGCGACCGCACGCGTGTAGGCCCTGCTGCACAAACTGTCCTCAGGACGGCGTCGTTCGAAAGCCCGCGCTCACCCGGTAACTGGCTTCGCGCGCTTCACGCCACGTGAAAAATGACTTTTCCCGCCAAAGATGGCGAAGAACGCTCGAATTTGCTAAAAGGCCCTGCAGCCATCTGCGAAGCAGCCGTACTTCTTCGCGAAACCACTCAACCTAGCTAGGAAGCGGGCACATGCCCTGTGTCCTACCAGAAGAGCTACTGCTCTCAATTTATCCACTTGCGGTCTCTTTTCTAAAGCACACAAGGTTAGTTCATGCTTGACCATGTGCACATTCGACCCTCGAACCTTATTTTAGAGTGGAGTCACCAATAGGCATTAAAGGCTGCTACGTGAGTTGCTTAGCGCGTTACTACCTGCATAAGTGCGCGCAATTGCCATCAGCTCTACGGAGCAGCTATCGCTTTCTAACGCATTTGAAAGATTTCAAGAATAAAAAATTACAGAAAACTGTTATGACTAAGACGACCAAGAATTCGCGGGAGTCTAAAGCGCCAAGAACTGGCCAATTTGTTAGAGAGGTCATTGGAACAAAGCCCGCTGGCGTGAGGAATGGGTACAGAAAGAAAAACCAACTACGTTTAACGAGAGCTTTGAGGGAGCTCCACTTGGTCTCTCTGATCTTTAAGTTTGTGGAACCGTGATGAAAAGCCATTGTCGGTGTCCGTTCTGCCCGTTTAAGAGTATTATGTGTACATGAGCCCTGGCCCAAAGGCGTACGGAACGGCGTGAAAGGGGAGGGAGCAAGCAATGAGCAGGTGCCGCGCGCGGGGCCGACCGAGGTGAGCGAAATATCCGCAACACGGCCCTCATCCCCGACACGCACGGGGCGCAATTTCAAAGCATTTCAAAGCGCAAACGCGCCCATCCATTTTTCGCGGGCGCCTCTCGCAGGCAGCTCGCGGAGGACCATTGCTCTTGGCGGCAGCCGCACCCACTTCGCCGAAAGCGTTGACGACGCTGACAGAGCGAAGGACCGAGCGCGAGGAAATGCGGCAGCGTGCCGCGGGCCGCCCGCGTGCACACGGCTGGCTGTGGTGATAGATCATCGCGCGGGATGGGCCGCCAGAATCCGTGCCTGACTTCTCAATTCCGCCGCGCCCGCCTACGACTCGTTCGCGCGCGAAGGTTCCGAGGAGCGCGAGTATTCGCTGGAAGCGCGCCGCCATGCAAAGGGTTTGCGGGCCTCGACACGAAGGTGGCGAATGAGAGGAATGAACAAGCGTGCGAGAGCAGGGTTATATCGCATGCGTGAGCGGATGTGGCGAATGGCTAATAGACGAGGGCATCGAGCTTGCTTCTGGAAAACGCGAATTCGCTAAAAATCACAGAGCTGGAAGCGAGAGTTACATTTGCGTGGAGCCGGCGATCCTGGTAGTTGCGAGGGTAAGTAGCAGCTGGGAAGACAGTCTTGGCGCGTATATAATTCTTATGCCTTCTTGACCATTTTCTGAACGGTTATCAGTTTGTTTTATTCACATTCTATGCCATTTTAAATCCTTTCATCCCGGGTTATTGTGTCTCAAGCGACGCCATGCTCCCGCTCTTACTGGTAGGTGTAAATCAGTGCGGCGTATGCTAAGAATAACAACGAGCGGAAGACGGAAGATCGCTATAATATGTTGTCATTTTCTTTTCCTTCCTTATTAAGCAGTAATTTCGCGTCTACTGGTTACTGTCTAACCCGTATACAAGGGTGGCATGCTTTTGCCCTTTCCACGGTCAACAATACTCGTAAGAAGTACCGCACCTTTGACGTCTACGCCTTTGCTGTACCGGCTTCAGTGTCATATTTGCACTACAGGGCTGCGTGATACTGCCCTTGACGTCACAATGCGGTTCCTTGGATCCTTTGAAACAGAAGACGGCTTCACGTCCACGAATGCATGAAAGCTCACTTATAAGACCTCTTGATTTTCTGTTCAACCTCCAGTATGTGAACATGAGTCACATGCTGTTCAGAGCTTCCTTGTGGCCATGACATCACGTTCTCAATTTCGTCTGAACATTCCGAGCTTAATAATTTACTGATTACATCAGGTCAGCGCTTTAGCAAAGGCGCTGTGATATCGTTTCACAAGCCGGGCTTCGCCACGGTACACTCAAGCGCTGGAACGTAAATAATTGAGCAAGATTCCTGGTTTTGTCTGTGTCGAGCAACAAGCGGCGAGACAGAGGTGCCGAATTTCACAGCGTGACGAACGTGGGTCACTTCGTGCCGAAACTCGCTACCCCAGCAGAATCACCACTGTGCGCCATTACCGGTGCATCAACACTGCGACGAAGAGGAGTCGCCTGCACTATGCAATGCAGCTGTCTTCCTCCTTTCCCTCTTCCAACTATCCTACACAGAGGCTCCCACTCTGCTTACTACAGTTGCCCGCCGAGGTGCTCAGTTAAATCTTCGAGTTAAGCGAAGAGATGAGTAGTGGCGGCTCCACCCTTGCTTGTCCTCGTGTCGCAATGTAGAGCACTTGTGGCGTCGGCAGTTCTCGGAGCCTCGCTTGCATTTCGACGTTCGCATGACTGTGGCAGCGAAGGAATCCATTTGCCTGCAAGTACATGCAAAAGAAAGATATTTTACATTACGTTGTCATTTCCCCTGATGTACATGCCTGAACGTGTGCCTGTTTTCCACTTTGTGGATAAGATCATGTTTCCTTAAAGTATAGGATTCGCATGTACCACCTAGTGCACAGTTTTTTTCTTTTCAAGGAATCATGAGCCAATTCATCACCCAGGTGATTAATTTTCCCAAAATAATGTTGGCCGGGGCCTCGTCGCAAGGACGGATCATCTGTTACATGCTGGCGTACTTAAGCATTTATTCGAAACTGCGTCAGTAGGACAGTTCCCCTGGCTTCACGCTGTATTCGTCCGCGGGTATTACGCATGAGGCGCGCGTGCCACCAGGCGCATGACGTCACCAGCTCAGGAAACTTATTTTCACTTATTCGTCATCTCTCTATCCCGACTGCGGGCCAGACCTTCCTTACACGTCGCGATCACGCCTGCCTTCGCGCATTAAGTGCGTGATAACCATCTCCCCTAAGAAAGAGTAGCGGCCTGGCCCAACCGCTGGGAGGCCATTGATAATCGCCGACAGGCACCGGCTCCGTGAAAATGTCGCGGGTGATCGATAGCCACGCCAGTGCCGAACCAGGAAGGGAGCCCAGCTCAAACGATTTATCTTGCACGCTCATGCTCAACTCTTGCCCGCACGAGCGCCTGCATATGTATACATAAACAAGAGGCGCCGCAGAGCGCGTAACGTAACGTTCCCGCCGCTCGTTTCCGCTTATCACTCGCCAGTTTCATTTGTATACAGCGCGAGGTGAGGCCAGACAACAACGGCGGAGACGACGTGGTCGCAACCAGTTCACGTAGACGCCGTTCCCACGTGCTGCTGCGTGGCACGGCCCCGAGCACGGCAGAAAGATCATTACTCCTCTTCGTAATTGTAATTGCAAAATGCCGCGCGGTCCTTTTGATAGAGACGTTGGAAAAGAGACAGCGCGCCGAGATAGGAAGCTCCATACATCATTGCCAAGATTGTAACTGGGTTAGCGGCGGCGGCCCACACTCCATTCCCAAGCAGCTCATACAGCTCAGCGCGCAACACGTGGACGCACGAATGCATGCACGCCACCGCGTGGCCTCCCGCGCTGCGCGGAGCTAATCTGTGGCGCGAGTAGCTGTTGTTTTCCCCGGCGTCGGGAAGTTCATTACAGCAGCCGCCTCTGACGCGGCCTCAGCACCGCCTCTGCGCGGATGTCAAAAATGAACGTTCACCCGCGATCCGCTGCAAGAGAGCGCCGCTTTCTCTCTCGCTTTCTTGCACGAACGCTTTGTTTTCGCTCCAAGCACAAATGCGAGAAGAAGCGACTGACAGGTGCACAGTGCGCCAAGCAGGTCAGCGCTTTCGAGCGAAACGAGTTGACATCCAGGCCACCAAGAGCTCCGCTTCTAAAATTGCTGCACCTGCACGATTATGAGCGATTTAGCTAAAATTGAAAATTTGCGATTCCAGTAACTCGGGTGTATGCCACGAAGAAAAATGATGTCGACAGAAAGCAATTATTACCTATATTGTGAAAATTCAGCTAACAGTGATCCTTGTACTAAACCCTGTTACAAGTTGAGTCTTTGCTGAAGTTCCCCGCCCAGGTTCTCTTTTGAGCCGCGCATACCTGCAGCTCCAAATCCCTGAAAGAAAAGCCTACCGCATTTCCATATCGCTACGAAGCTCTCAGGGGTGCCGTAAGTATCGCGCTGCACGGCTCAACAGCGAATTGTTCGAGCCGTTTTTGGCAATGGATGTACCTATCCCGCGTCTATAGAGTATAATACACATCCTACTCTTTAATAAAGCTTCAGTTTTGTGAAGCATTGTTTTAGATAACCGACGCCGATGAGCCGTTGCAATTTATTACGTCTTGTGCTTCGGAATATCCTTCGAAAACCACTTCAGCGCTGATAAGGTGTAGTATTCAAAAGTATTTCACGGCAATATAAGACCAACACCTCTGAAACAGATCTGTGAAAACATTGTCTTAAGAAGTTTCTAAACGGCAAAGCTGCAAGAAAGGTTTGCCAAGGACAAGTAAATTTTCACGCTATAAAACTTAAGTTAGGTGACTCTAAAGAGAAAACAAGGCAAGGCAGGCAGAAAGGCGGACTTTATTCGCATATTCAACGTTTGTCATAATCCAGGATGTTTTCGATAAATTGCAACCAGTCAAGTAAGGAAGCCAACAAGAAGGAAAAAAAGGACAGGAAAGATAAATAAGAAAGAACAGCGCGTTCTACCAAAACTTAACACGTATGTACAGTACAGTCGGCGTCACCCTTTTGTAGAGCGCTTGGGCAAAGCCCTTTCCTGCAAAGCCAGATCTCGCCGCCGATATAACTAGGTTGCAGGGGCAAAACTTGAGCGGAAGTAGAGCCACAGAGTATATAGGCACGAACACCTTGCCCAGAAATTGGGGCTGGCTGGAGTCTAATTTCGGGTTTTGTAGCCCGGCATGCCCTGCTCGAGCGTCCTGCACAAGGGTGAAACCGGCTGATGGCCTTATTTCGGCGAGGTCAGAATATTTTAATGCGCCTTGTTTGCTAACTGAGAAAACAAAATCGACAAAATGTTTACTGTTCACTTTATTAGGGCTGAAGTTTCCATATAGAAAGCTTAGAGAGATTGGAAGGATGGTAATTTCAGTTGTTTGCTTGAAAATAAATTTAGTGCGGTTGCTTTTCTATTATCTGAGCTTAAAATAAAGCTGAGGAGAATTCAATATTGTGACAGCGAGGCCATGCACCCAATATCGATGCCAGAACCCCAAAAACATAGGCCGATTGAAGAAGTAAAACTTTTTATTGGGCTAGTTGGTCCATTATGATTTTTCCTGAATTTTTTTTTCATATCATACTGATTGGAGAAGCTCGATTACACAAAGCCGCATTGAACAAGCAGGTCACTGGTCAAGACGAAGGTGTAATCTTGATCGAGAGCACAGTATCCTGATTTAAACAATCAAGCTTTTCTAGCTTTCAGATGCTTCGGTATCTCGATTCTACAGAATCGATACTGAACCATCAGCGCGATTACGCCCTTGCCATTTTGCGGCGTATACAAAGAAGGTACATCTTTCTGTCCAACGCGGTCGCGAAAAAAATAAAAATAAACAGAAGACTAAAACGACCATATTTTAACGTGTTCTGGGATTTTACGTTAACACCTTTGCGCTGACGTTCACTGTAAAATAACTTAATCATTATCTGTTAAATAGCGAAGCAGGCGCATGCAATAGACGCTGACGTGGCGAAGGATAACATGCACAAGGTGTGTCTTGATAGGACATACTGTTTTTATTAAACTAGATTATGCTTAGCTCATATGCCTTGTGTATTAATTCGCTATAAAGAAAAAAAAAAGAAAATAAAACATGGCGGAGAGACAAAGCACAACATTTTAATGCAACTCCGAGGCTTTATTGTCTAACTCTGCAGGCTCTATAGTACTCAATATGACCGTCATTTATTTGCTCACAGAACGAAATAATGAAAATTAGTTGTGGTTTAGCGCTGGTTAACCTTAGTTGACTTGCGATAGCAACGGCGGAAGCTTCTTTTGCCGGCTACATTATTCCCCTATCACGCCCCATCAGTGTAAGGTGCTACATTATTGGGGACACTTAAGCTCATCCTTTAAGGGTATGACGCGAGAGCGTAAGTTACCAGCCTCCTCCTCCATCTTCTTTTATTCTTCTCCTTCTTCTGCTCCACCTCCTTCTCCTCCTCCTCGGCTTTTCAAGGTCAAGCGTGGCGTCCGCCGGGAATACGCGACGGCACGAAACCTGGCTCAGTATTGCTATCGCAATAAAAAATAATGCAGAATCTGATCTGTGCATGCATGTGCTACCCTCATATATACCTCGCATATATGTACCACGTAACGTACAGCGGCACGCAGGGTAAACGTTTCTTACTGCCATCTTGAAAAACACAGCACGGTGCTTCTCACCCTTATATAGTCCTCTGCATGCTTAACGGCTACCCTGTAGCTAACAGTATACAGAAGGAATCCTCGTGATTCTATGAAACGACAATGACGACGCGGTGGCAATTTTTCTCGACGTCGCTTTAAATCTCAAGAGCGTTTTTTGTTTCATCTTTTTTTCGGGATTCTATAGCTCTGCCGCTGGTCGGTTGCGCCAGAACACCACCCGTCACGCTATATCCAGTCGTCCGTAAGAAAATGAATGGGGGCCGATGCCCCTTCAGGCAAGAGGCTGTGAGTTGACAATTTGAACTGGCGCTCAGTTTCTCGACTCTGAACACAGCTTGGCCCGTCGCAGGCAGCAGTAAACTTCGAGTGATCTGCAGTGTAGCCAGGAGCGTAAACCGCCTGTGCGCTCCGCATCTTTCCGTGGGCCGTGCATTCATTGCGCCTCCCTCCATGATTTACGCATCTGAGGAAGGCGGCGCATTCGTCCTAAGCCGCGTTTGGGGGCTATCGCTTCTGGCCGGTGCGGCGGCTGCTGCTGAAGGATAGTTTGTTCGGCCTGTTCGGGAGATTTACGGACACGTGCGACGACGGAAGCAATCAGCGCGGAATTCCGCTGCGTGCGACGCGATAGAAGCCCGGCGGTGCACTAGCGATGGACAGGAGATACCAGCTCGAGGAGATGCTGGTGGAGGAAGCGAGACCAGTCCATTAGGGGCGAAGAGATCGTGTTCGCGGATAAAGCGCGTCGGCCGATGTGCATTCCAAGCGGTGCGACGACCAGAGGGCCACTACTCGCCGTACAAGCGCATATACACGACCGATTTTTCAACGCGCGGTGTCGACGCCTCTTCAGGGACAACGGTGGCGATCGAGCGTGGCGAGAGTGTTTATCAATACAGCAATCCAGGAAAACTGATTGCAGTCGCTCTGAGAAAGAGAATTAGATATCATGAATCTTGGCGGCACGAAGCAGGCGCTATAACGCTTAGTGCTGAACAGCCGCGAAAAACCGGGTAAATATCTTGTCTAAATAGTATTCCGAGGCTGCAGGTCTGTTCGGTAAGCCCGTTTGATAAAGATACGCGTGAAATTTGTCTTCTGCCATGTTGAGCGCCATTTAAGGAAACGAACGCGCAGCACGAACGAGAATCTACTGATAGTGTGGCTTCCACAACGTGCTTGAAAGTAAATGCGCCTCCGCGCACTGGGAGCTGCATCGTTGAAGCGCCAGAAAATCACGTCACGTGACCAAGCGAGCTTTAATTACCTCGGATGGTATGGAGTGCGCGAAAAACTGCCTTGCCATGAAACATAAGCCAGGCTTTCTCACCCCCCCCCCCCCCCTTCCCGCCATTCCTCAACCATTTTTCTGCCACACACGGCATGGTACGATCGAAGCAAGGGAATCATCCCTCTGTACCATGATGTGACACATCGTCCTTGGATGACTAGATGAAGCGACTAATATTAGGAGACGAGGAGTCGAGGACAGAGAAAACGCATGAACCCAACTGGACCAGCGTATTAGGACCACCAAGTAAGCCATATGACAGAAGTCTCTCACCAAAAAAATGAAAAGAAAAAAAAAAGCAAATTTTCACAGTACGGCTTTGGGATATCAGTGGCACGGTGTAGTCAGCAGAAGGCACACTATTCTCGTACGGAGCCATACCGAAGGTTGTAATTGCTCTTTTGCGACTATAACGCAAACGTAGTTATCCTTTTATATCCAAATATACCAAAACAAGAATTAATAGCAGGAACGCTAATTTTATAATTACAACATTATACAAGTGCGAGAGCAAGCCGTTTGTAATGCTCAGCGACGCGGAACAGCTTTTCTTCCAAGGTTCATGTAAGTTTTAAGTTCTCAGTTGTTCTTATATATATATATATTCTTGGTTCATCGTATTTGCGGCTTTCAACTCCTCTTTCAAGAACTTTTCTTTTTTCAATTATTATTTGCGTGACGCTAACATGCTTCTTGCAGGATTTTTTTTTTTTTCTACGCTATTTTGCTCGGGTCATGTTTCAGTGTTACCGTCTAATTCAGTGCAGTGTGAATTTTTTATGTTTGTTTGTGGGGTTTAACGTCCCAAAGCGACTCAGGCTATGAGAGACGCTTTAGTGGAGGACTCCGGAAATTTCGACCACCTGCGGTTTTTTAACGTGCACTGACATCGCACAGCACACGGGCGCCTTGCTTTTCGCCTCCACCGAAAAGCGGCCGCCGAGGCCGGGATTCGATCCCGTGTTCTTGGGAACAGTAGTCGAGTGCCGTAACCACTGCGCCACCCCGGCGGGTGAATTTTTTCTGTAGCTTTAGAAACATGGTGTATGTGACCTGTAGGCCTGAATTCTCGCTCCTGCTATTGTTTACTTTGTTTTGATGCACTTCGATAGGCACGGAACTCAGCCCAATGAATGAGTTTTATTTCGTCAAGAGTAAGGCGCTTTCTTGTGCTGACTTGTTCAGCCCGTCAGCATTGATGCCAAAAACGTGTACTATGTTGCATGCTGGTGGTTAATTTTTTTTTTTTTTTAGGTTTGGTGATAGGCTTCTGCAATGCTGCTTAGATTTATCCTGAAATTTAAGCTTTTGGGCGCATAAACATCAATTTTGCTGTTACTGGTGCCTGTCCCGTTGCTTTCATGCCTCCTCTTTGTTCCGCGTCGATTTCTGCTATAAGCAAACTAACGCGATCCAAAGTGCTACCTGACGACAGTTGCTAAACCCGCCTGTGTATGTGTATTTAAACAGATCTCATTAACTTTTTTTCTTTTTTTCATCCGTCCCAGGGGTTTCTCATGCAGCGAACTGCTGGTGAGCACACAACGAGAGAGGCACAGAGGACACCTAGAAAGGCAACGCTGCGTGGGAACTTACACAAGCCGGAAGCAGAATCAGCAAGACAAAGCAATGTTCAAGAAAAGCTTGCAGAACAATGGCATGAACAAAACAGTATTTGCGTGGCTTGTGAAAAGTGCCTGCTATGCGTATTACTCCGGAAGGCCTACCCGTCCCCATTGTCTTGTTTGCGTATAGCTTGAGCTCAGCAAGAATTGTGATTCCGATAAGCGGCATCACATCGTGCGAAACTGTCGGTGAGGCTTTGTGTGGCTCTTTTGTCCTCACCGCGCAGACTGCAGGCGTATGGGTAATAAAGCTATATATTCTCTTCTTTTCATCAGCATTCGGCAGTTCCGGGTCAGTTGCTACATAGCTCTATCATCTAAGAGGGCTCAGAAAAGAAACATTTCATAGGATTATATATATTGAAGACACTACCGATGAATTACTTTACGATGTTTGGGCTCAAGGTGTGCCGACCCCACATAGCGCACGCTTGCTGCGGCGTCTGAGTAGTGACGATCGAAGTTCTGTCGTCGAGCCGTTCGCGAGTTCGCTTCCCAGCCGCATTTCGGTGGAGGAAAAGAGAAAAAACACTGAGACAGTAAAATTTGGCTCTCTCAAAGCTCTGAATGATCGAAACTAATTCGATGCAAACATAGCACTCCACGCCATCACAGCGCAACTCTGAAATCGAATTCACTCTCTTAAGACGGAATGTATTGAAACACACACACACACACACACACACACACACACACACACACACACACACACACACACACACACACACACACACACACACACACACACACACACACACACACACACACACACACACACACACACACACACACACACACACACACACACACACACACACACACACACACACACACACACACACACACACACACACACACACACACACACACGCACGCACGCACGCACGCACGCACGCACGCACACACACACACACACACACACACACACACACACACACACACACGTAACCGAACACTAAACTAACGACGTTAGCTCTCAAGAGTTAACTCTTTCCTCAAAAATAAAATTCAAAATCTCAAAAGAATTCAGAGGCCACGTTGCTTTCGCTGACGAAAAGCAGAAAATAAAAAAAAATGCAGGGTGCGAATGCCGGGTACCGCTCGCAATGGTTAAGGAAAGTATTGGCGTTGGCATGGATCTCTTGCCAATGTGGTGTAAACACACACTGCAACAAGTCATGACGATGGCAGCCGCTCCCTTTGAATCAGACTCGGAGAAGTGTTTAGGGTGATGTTCGTGCTCTTTTCTTCTTCAAGTGCGTGCGGCCGCATAATACTGCTTTTGTGACCAGTCCATTATTTTTCTTCTCCGGCGTCAAGCCCGTGTCAAATTCTTGCTTGATTCTGAAGGCGCTCTCTGGTTTCGAATCATCCAGCCTCATCAAAAGAGTCCAGCCCTAAATGCCACAAAGCATGTATGCATGTAGTGCAGAACGGTCACTGGAGCGCGTAGAAGGCGGGAAGAGACGATGATATTGATATACATTCTTCCCCTTTGAGTCGCTGCAGTATGTCATGCTATTTATTCTTTCACGGATTCGCCATCAGCACCGGTAAAACAAGAGCGCAAGTCATCGTCGCGCCGATACGTAATTTTGCAACTGCCGTCATATATTTAAATCAAATAATCTCATCTAGTGACGGTTGAGTAGCCTATAAGGGTACATCAGCTTATATATCTCCAATTGAACGAGTTGAAACCAGCTGGGAACTTCAGAAGGACGTTCGCGTCTTGTTAGGCGTAGTTCTCGGTATCGGAGCGGAAATTGAGCAAGAGGAGAACGCGTAATCGCGTGTTACTGCCAGTTGTTGGGCTGACATTGAACCAGGTTTGGCGAGGCAGTCAGGCCGGCCGACCTGCATCTCTAATCTAATCGGCTCGAAATCAACTGATGGTTGTGCGCTAGGCACACCGGCGAGGACTGAATGTAGGGACTAATCGCGAGCGTCACTTGCACCGCTAATTTGTAATGACAAGGATAACTTCAGAATATCTAAGCTAGACACTTGAATAGGTTATCACATAGACTCTGCTAAATAGCTGTCCGTTTTACCTCGCTTTAAGTTGTTAGCAATACATGCACATCGCACAAATACATTGCCTCTTTCCATGTTGTAAAGCGCACGTTGCAACGGCATTCGTTGTTTATACAAAAGAAGTGGTTAGGCGAGGGAAGGCTTTCCCAACTGGCGTTTTACCTGCTGACACCGTCGGCTACATGAAGAGGAGGGTGTAGGAGGAGCAGCGGCCGATGTTTGGGCTCACCGGGCGACTGCCGCAACGCGTGCACGCGTCATTCGCTCCTTTCGACGGGCCATCGCGTAATGCCGCTCTCCTGACATGCGCGGCGCATGTGTGTACTACTGCCGTCGGTGCGGCCCTAATGGAACGGACGCAGGCATGTTTTGCGGCGCGGCCATAATGGCGCTGCCCCAACTAGACGCGCATTGACGCAGTAAAAGCTGCCATCATTCACTGCGAGGGACGAGATTGGTCGGACTTGATTTACCTCCGGCCGTTATCAGCATCGGAATCAAGCCCATTTTTGCGGCCGTAACTGAAGGCTTTTGGAACCTCGCCGCCTTCTGTGCGAGAGCTGCTGCCGCCGCGGGCGGCGTAAATTACATCACGCGCGTGCTGCCCACAAATATGCCCGCTTCATTGGTGCTGCAGCTTTAATGCCCTTCATTCATGGACCGTGCGAGCGTGACGGCGTCGTCGTTGCAGATGCTCGATGCATATGCAGGGGAAGCGGTTCATTCCGCATCTGAAGGAACTGCTCTCGAACCGGTTCGCTTTTTCTTCCTTGTATTTGTCAACTTTTTTTACCGACTGTCTTTCACTCCGCAGCTCGCTTCCCCCGCTCTGCCTTCCTTCTCTCGGTGCATCTTTTTCTCTTTTTTTCCCAGTCACAACATGTTCAGGCGACAAGCGGAGACAGGCACGATGTATATACGGCCGGAAAAGGCATGCGGCGTGCGCGGTGGAAAACTGAAACGCTGTTGTTATTCCAAAGGCAGACGGGTCGTACAGGAAACGAAGGGGCTGTCATATTTCACGCGGTCCGTGCATGTGTAATGCAGTGCGAGTTTTTCTCGTCCCTGCTCCTTTTTTTAAGCCGTCCACATGCACCGCACATCCGCTCGCGATGATCTATGGGCCAAGGGCCCAGCATGACGTCGAAGACGTATACGATGCGGCGTACGTGCGGTTTCGGACTGCGGCAGCGTAATAGACGAGTATCACACTTCACGCCTCACGCAGAAAGGGACTGGGCAAAAAAGAGACACGCACCTGTTTCGCCAACAGGCCGCCGGTTTTTTGGATGCACCGCTATGTGAGCGGTTTTACGCCGGAGAAAACGAGCGTCACCAACTAATGAAGTGTATAAAAAGAAAGTGGACTTGCGCCCGTGTGTGTGCGCGCGCACGTATTTGCCTGCACAAGGGCATCTAGCTGTCATCATTGCTAAAATAATACCTCGTCTTGTGTACCTGTAAAAAAAAAAAAAAAAAAAAATCAATTTTAATTTTTCCTTTTCACTGAAGTCATCAAAGTTTGAAGATCTTGTCGTTTCAGGTCTAAAGCCGTTTCAGGTCAGCCAAGCGTAATAAGAATTGTTTGTGTTTGCCTGATAATATAGGAGGTAGAGTAGCGATTGTTCCTTCGTTCAAAGTGCCGTGTAACGTTATACACATATAATGCCTGCCATGAATGCGCGCTTTTCATGGAACTATATTAATATAGTCTTTTGAAAAGCGCGACATCCATTTATATTGTCACATAATTGCGAGCCCTGAGTACACCATCAAAACAAATTCTACTGGTGCTGGAGCCCCCCCTTTAAAAAAAAAAAAAAAAGCATGTGCACAGTGCAATCAGCTACAGATGACTGCTGGTCCCGTGGAAGCTGCTACCACATAATCGCCGAAAAACTTACTAATATCATCCGTCCACTTAAGTTTATTCCACCCCCTGCTACTCTAGCCTCCCTTTGGGACCCAGTCTGATTTAACGACCATCGCTTATCTTGCCTTCATGTTAAATAGCCTGTCCATGCCACTTCCGGCTGATTTCGGCTGGAATGCCACTAACACGGGTTTTTCCCTGTCTCTTAATGGTACACCAGCAACTTCCTGCTTCTTAACGTTGCACCAATAACGTTCTGCTGCATAGCTTTCTGCACTGTCCTTAATTTAAGTTGAGCCCTTCTCGTTAGCCTCAACGTTTCGTTCCCATAGGTGAGTTTCGGCAAGATACAGCTGTTACATAGTTTTCTCTTGAGGGATAGTGGTAAGCTGCCATTAATGATCTGAAACTACTTGCGAAATGCGTTCCAGTGCATGCACTGTTATTTTTCTATAGTTATTTCACTTTCTTGTTCCGGGCCTGCGGTCATTATCTTCATCGTATTCTCTTACCATTTTAAGCGCTTCGCTACATATCGTAATCTGCTGTTCCTTCTCGAGGCTGCATATTAATTTTTAGTCCTACCGTCCTACTTCGCCTTCCTAGGTTAATAAGTTACTTAGCAAGGCAGAGTCATCAGCTAATCGCAGGTTACTGAGGTATTCTCCATTAGCCGTTACTTCTAACTGCTCTCAATCCATGTCTATGAGTACTGCCTCTAAAGCAAGAAGTGAATAACACTGAGAGCTCCCGTCTCCTTGTCACCCTTTCCTACTGAAAAATCCCGCTTCGCGCCGAACTGTGTTTTACCGAAAATTATATGGTTCCGGTATCAATATTATTATTGCGGTGTGACCTGGGGTCCTGTATAAAGCTGAAAGAGGTTTATAACGGCCCGGTATGCCGTTCAAAACGGACAGACAGCTTCAGTGCCGACTCCCGAGCGCCAACCGGACAAACCATGCCCAGTTTGGGGCTCAAACCGGACGCGCCGATCCACTACGGAGCTAAAACCGCAGAGACCATGTTCGGTTCGGGACTCCAACCGGAAGGACCGGTTCGGAATTACATGGAGCTCTAACCGGACACATAGTGCACGGTTCGGAATTCAAACCGAATGTACCGCCCGATACGGAGCTTATAAACCGGACAGACCATTACCGGTTCGCAGCTATTCGAGTGCGCTGATGTGTATGTAGGGTAAGCACAGTTTTCTACAAATATCTCGAGGCTGCCTCGAGTTCATCGCATTGCTTATTATATATGCGTTCTCCCCGCGAGCCTATGCGTTATTTACAAGCCACAATCACTGCAGATCATCCGATCTTGTGGTAAGCTTTTATATCTGTGACTTAAGAAGAGCTTGCAGTGCGAAATTATGCAAGAAAGGACGTAGCTCTTGGATAGCTCATGAAGAAATATGCTCGAGCATAACTGAAACATGGGTGTAGGTAAAGACGTCCCCGGAAAAAACGTCCCCGGGAGAAAAGGCCCCTGAGGAATCAGCCCCTAGGAAAAAAGCGTCCCCAAGCCAATAATTTGCCATAAGAATATGCTGTTTTGAGATTCACTTCGCACAAAAAAGAAAAAGAAAAGAAAATTGTCTAGTTCCCTAGCTCTTTAAGCATCAAACAATAAAGGTCTCATTTTCTAGGTAATATAACTATTTAAGATTAAACGTACAACAGGCTGGTCGAACTGGTAATTTCCGAGAACCATCCATGGCAGGAGGGGTCACTGCAAGACCCCTGGAGATGTTCTGGTGACGAGCGTCAGCTCAACACATTCGATGACGCGTGTAGAATTCCTTCTATACTTCTGATGTTGATGGAGATGCTGTGCTAGTGACGGCAGGTCCAGCCCTAATCGACCGTTTACTGAGGTTCCCTCCAGCCCTGTTCGCAGTGTCCGGCCCACTGAAAGCGGTGGTTCGCACCCTTTATCTGAAAAAAAAAAAAAAAGCGCAAACGAGAGCGCTGTCAACCGGGCTGCTATTTGGTGCACCAGATCACACCTCAACAGTGCAGCGCAGGTCATGTCATCAAACATCACGCAACAAACCACTTTGACCGTTGATGTCGTTGAAGCTGAGGAGGATTCAAAAAGACTTGCACGGCGCCAATACTTTTCTGCTAGCGTCATTACTTTTATGAACGTCCCGCATCAGTTGTGTTTTGTCGTTTTAATACTTCAAATCCTACGGGCGAAAACGCTATACCATACAATAGAGAGTTTTAGAATAGGGGGCCCCAAGCTTTGGGGCCCCCAAGGAGCTTGGGGCGTCGAAATGCGCATGCGCAGAACGTAAGGCGCGCTTGGGGTCTTGGGTTAACGCTTGGGGCGGCCCCTATTTTTCCAAAATAGCGTTCGCCCCAAGCCGCCGTTGGGTCGCTTGGGTTACGGCAACATGGCGGCGCTCGGCCAAGCGGCGGCCGCTCGCCTCGGCACACATTCGTCGTCACCGCTCCATGGTGTCACGCGTTCATGGAAAACGAAAGGCCAACGAAGCTTATGCTATGTCTCATGATGCCCGCACAACCAAATTTTAGCGATAAAACGCACTATATTTTCAGATTGCTTCCGGATTTACCGAGCTGTTAGGCTTAGCAGGTTCGCCTCCTTTGGTTGCCATGGGGACCAGACGGCGGAAAGCGCGGAAGGTTCAAATGAGGTTTCCCAGTCTCGGTCTGGATTGACAATTGGCCGATTTCGCCTTGTCTGACGAAAACGGTTTATATAACCGGTAGTCTTAAGATAGTTTTTGCACAATAATAGTACTTTTTGATGAATAATATAACGCTGTTTGCTTTTATATATTAAAATTCTTTTCCTTGGCTACCGTCGTGGCGCTGCAATCGACGAACGCAAGCCCGGCTCCGCTGCGTCGGGAAAACCCCTATTCTAAAACTCGCCGCTCGGCTAGCACGTTGCGCTGCCGCGCGCTATTTCCTTGGGGGCCCCAAGCCTTGGGTCCCCCTATTCTAAAACTCCCTAATATTGCAGCACGTCACGGGGAAGCACGATCTACGCCCTATAGCCAATGGAAATAAAAAAGAAAACGATGGGAACAAAGTGCAGACTATATAGGTTCAAGCTGAAACCATGATGTGTAAAGTAAAATCAGTAAAAGCCGGTGATGGTAAAAGTAATTCATCACTGGTAAGACGGGCACTAGGGTAGGCGAAGCTTGACGTTACATGACTTTGCACCCGTTTGGGGAAATTTTTTTCTACTTCGCAAATGGGAACTTTTCTTCCTGTGACGTTTTTTCCGGTGCCATTTCTTTCCGGGGACGGGGCAGCTTTTACCGGAACCCCTGAAACACGTCGCTGACCGCCGAAGTATGAACTGATAGCTGCCTATCAGGCGCCTTGGTGCACGAATAAGCTACTCTAATAATCACGTACCAGCGCGAAACATACTGTCCGCGTTACATGATGGTCAGGCACAGCTTGCCATAACGCATACCAGCTGCCATACTTGCCCATACGCGGGAAGTTCTGCTTGGGAAAAGGAGTTCAATCGAGTTTATTACCGTGCGGCTAGAATAGATCACCATCGAAGCAAACAAGCGTGTGTCTGCCGTGCGCCATGGCTTTGAAACAATGAACGCCAGCCCTTGGACTTCATCTTTCCTGGAGACCATTAGTTCCGCGCTGCTTCCGCTTAACAAGAAATCGCCGAGCACCAGGTGCTCGCACTGTTCCATAGTTTTACGAGGCAATCAAGCAGCCTCCTGGTCCGCCGCTTTCCTTTATACGCGGTGATTATGCACCATGCTCCCAGCGCTATAGAAAACAATATAACATTTACGGCCTTTATGTTCCTCGTTTATAGTATATCAGAACACATCTTACCTTCCGTAAGCCTGTTCTTAAGGATACCACGTGAAGTGTTCTCTTCTTCATTTGCCTATTTGTTGTTATTATATGACGGGAAGTTAAAGGGGTGGCACCCAGGGGTGTCCCCTGCCGGGCGTCTCTTGCGGCACCATCAAGGCTGCCTCGGACACCAAGACAACAAGCGATGGCGGTTGCGCCACGCGCAGCTGCCGCTGTTAACCATGCATGGCGTATTTCCTCGCTCCAACAAGGAGCGGCGCGAAGGAAGCGCGCGGATACGAAATTATTAAAGAAAGGCTTGTTGGGAAGATTAATGCAGCACTTGCTAATGGTAGGAATGAATTGCAGAGCGTAACAAGGGGTCAGTGGCGAGCTGCCGTGTACGAACACGTCGCATGAAGCGAACACAATGCAAATTTCAAGCTCTAAATTTAGCTCTCACGCCTGCTGTTGCAAGACCGGCTTTCTTTCTTTTTTTTTTTTTTTTTTTTTTCCCTGCATAAACGTGAACAGCGCTGCAAGGTAGAACTGCTTTTCTTCTTCGGAATTGGTTTTCTTTTTTTCTAACATGTGTCTATAGGAAAGGTTGTTAGGATACGTCCCATAGCGGTGGCCCAGTGGTTAGGAGCTCGAGTACTTAGCAAGGGCACCCGGGTTTGATCCCGACAACGGGGACCGCGTTTGGGCGGAAGTGCGACGCCAGGCAGCCGCGTAGTGTGCGATGTCGGAGAACGTTAAAGAACTGCATGTGGTGGAAATTATCCGGAGCCTTCTACTGAATGCCATAACACCATAACCCCATGAAACCATAACGCGAACATACAAAAATAATTTTTTCGGCACCACTCTTTTACACGGTGCATACATTCCTGTGGGTGCGTGGAACTTTCCCCATTAGTAACAACAGAACATAGAATAAAATCATCAGCAATTGATTTCGTTTGTCATAAGCTATTCTGTCTGATACGTAATTAATAAAAAGATGAATAAGGAGGAAGCCCAGAATGAACTCCTGGGGTACGCGAATAGGCACAGAACTCGGACAGGTGCCATTTACGGAATACTACTCAATGCTTCTTTAAGGTTAAATAATCTGCAAGTCATGGGGCAATATTTTCTTTAGTTTAACACAGTATCGAAAGCGTTCTGGACATCTAAAAAGAGACAGGCAGTCTGATCCTTATCATTTCCTGCAGGTATGTCACGATAAAATTCGATTTATTGAGGGGACATTAAAATCATCTTCTAAGTCTATGTTGGCGAGGGCTTAGAAGCACAACGGAGGGGAGCGGCATTCAGGCAGAGTACAGTATGAAACAGTACGAACTGACTTAATTTGGAGCATTTTGGTGTGACTGGCTGACGGTTAGATCCGCAGACATTCTGCTTTTAAAACCGGGTGAAAAATTAGTAGTCTATTTCCATTCATCCTGTAGCTCGCTCTCACAAGTAATTTCAGATAATTTGCATAAAGATACTACGATACTACTTACAGCAATGCTTGTGAACACCACCTAGACCTGTAGCCTCTAAATCGTCTACGTTGTTGAGATCAAGCATATACCACTATTCAAAGAGCAAGCGGATGAGTAGGGTGTAGTCATTTCTACGTTGCCGGGCCTGAACTGTTGTCCGAGGGCAAAAAAAAAAAAAAAAAGGGAAATGTTAATAAGTACTGTAGCTTTCTCGTTGCTTTTTTCAATAATTAAACCATCATGGATTACGTTTAGACGGCTTGAATAAAGCTGAAATCTGAGCGAGTTAGTGTGCATTCATACCGGAGAACAGCGCAACAAAGGCGGAACGGATTTTGTATGAATAAATGAATAAACCTTTCCTCGAGTAGTAATGAGCTTGAATCTTACTTCCACTTCTGTTTTACTGTTTATTAAAATGAAGTCAGAAATTCAGCCTTCTCAGCTGTTGTTAGCCTAACGAAATACCTTCAGATATTGATGCGGGATATTGCAGCGCTCTGAGCTCGAACCGTATATAATTTATGCCTGTGAATGAATAACGTCTAGAATGGTCTATTTGTGATGGCATAAAGTGACCCAAACCAGAACCAAAACAAGTCAATATTCTTCAGTACCAACTGCGCAGTTTAAACATCGTACTTTTTTTTTTTTTTTTTTTTTTTGCAGCTTAAAGTTCTTGTGCATCTTCAGGGCGCTTATCTATTTTCCCCAAAGCCTTAAGTGACAACGTGCAGGGCAAGATGTTTCCTTCGGTCGTGATTCTTACCCTTGCTGAAACCACCGAGTTATCTTCAAGTGGCGGACGTGGCGCAGTGTGTTGAAGCGATTGGCCTGAGCTATGTTGCATATTCTTCATTCACAGGAGCTGCAGCCATTCCTTGGCTCCGCTTCACCCATTTCCCGACGTATACACATTCTAGTAGCAAGCTCGTGCAGGCAGAATCTCGTCCTTTCCGCCTCGCACACTCACCCCCGTCTATCGTTTGTTTTTACGTTTGCTACTTTATCCAAATAAGGAGAGCAGCGTGTTCTTGCCTTTATCGCGAAGACTTTGGGCGACGCTGAAGTAAAACAACACCGCCATCTCACGTGCGTTAGCGTAGCCAGTAGGTCGCCTTGCTTATCTAAATGGGACAGAACGAGCGCGTGTGCAGGGTGCGAAGAAAGGAGATGAATGCATGCAGCAGAGTTAGGCCGGTCCCATCCGTACTCTCGGGGAGTTTTTTAATTAGACTCCCGCCATCAAGCGGCTCCCCCCACCGGGTGCAGCACAGCGCAGCAGCCTAGAGCGCCGCGGGCGTGCAATGCCCCATAACTGTGCCGCAGTGTCCACACTTGGATGCACTACGGCCGGGCCCCGCCTAATGGCGGGAAGCTTGTTACCGCAGCCGACGAGCGTGCATGACACACGACGCGACAGCGCAGGCAGTCAAGGGCCCTGCGCTGTCCCCTACACGCCGGTGGCTAGCTCGCTGCAAACATCGGCCGGGCTACCGCGGTGAGGATGCCATAGATATACGCGAAATGAATGGCTTGCATATACATGTCTGCGGAGGGAGAGGGCGCCCATGGCAAGAAGAAAAAAAAAGACACAGTACGTGTGAAGAAAAACAAGCCCCCGGTTCCCTGTTAAGGGCCTCTCGGCTGGGTGTCTTCCTCGCGGTAATGAGCTTCGCCTGGAAGGTCGTGACTTCCGCGTTTCCTGCAGCCCTCTCTGTCTGTAATTGATCCTTCGCCGGTGCGAATTAATCGGCGCTTGTCCTCGGGCGGACGGCGTGATTTACCGCCGGGTTAATTGTTTGAAGGTTGCGCGGGTGGATGTCTCTCGTTGCAGCGTGCGTGTCTGCCCCCCCCCCCCCCCCCCCCCCCTTTCCATGCCTCGGGCTTCGCGTGCGTCGCCTTGTCCTTCCGGCGGTGGCTGTCGCTTGTGGGTGACCTCGCTCACCAGCGAAGTGGGTCTGCGCCTAAACATTTGGGCACCGATTGATTGAGGATATTTGTTCGTGATTAGCGGGTCTGCTCGTGCCTATTAGCATGTAATACTTCATGGGACGGCCATTAGGCAGGAATATGCTGCAACTGCGATTTAAAAAAAAAAAAAACCCATTCAGTCCTTCTCGTTGGCGACTTGAAAAATCAACGAGGGAGGAATAACCATACTTAATTTTGCCTTTAGTCTTCCAACTACGGCTCTTTAACTCCTTCGATATCACCACCACAACCTCATTAGCCATGGTACAGTGAAGCTCCACATCTTTTTGACCTTATGTCTGCGACATTATGGGAACACAAATACAGGGAGACATAGTCGGCTGCATCTGCAAATACCAAACATTTCATCACCTGAAAAAGGCGATGAAATGAGTATGTTGTATAATAAGACGCTATGAGACCGCTGCACGGTGAACGAATTTTTTCCTTTGTACACAGAAGAGGCAAATACAAGAAGGTTTATGAGGCCTTATCTGCGTTTCTTCGTTTACATGCCTTATCTGCGTGTCTTGGTTTAACGTACTCGAGTACGTTAAACGAAAGCACAAAAGCAATCGATTGCTTTTGCATACATTTAACCGGATGCCAGTTCCGCTTTCTTAACGAGCATAATTTGACATGCCGCAAGCTAAAAGAGCACGACCGTGTTGAATGTTAGTAACCGCTTCTTCTATCACGATAACTGCGATCACTAGTACACCAATCAGGTCTTGTATAACGAGGCCGTGTATGAGGCCACCCGTGACGCGGTAAGCGCGAGAAATGCAAACGACGCCGTTGAATGTTTTCAACATGGGAAAAGCGCCGGACATACAATGGTCTAGTCCACACAGTGAAGATAATGCTTGTTGCAGCCAACGGACTATTGTGTTAAATGTCATTTGATGTTCCTTTATTGCAAACCATGTATGGATGTGAGCGCACATGTTGCGAGGCCTCATGAGAAACGAAGTCACTAGCGGGCCGGCCAAATGGCATGAACTGCTACATATTATCTGCTAAGTGAATCTTTCTAGAACACACGCCATTGAGTGCTACCAAGTGGGCCATATGACCCTCATTGAATATACAGCGGTGGGACAGCGGTGGCGTAGCGGCAGAACATCCGCCTCGCATGCAAGAGGACCGGGGTTCAAATCCCGGTGCCGCGCAATTCTCCACCGGATGAAAAAAAAAAAAAAAAAAATCCGCGTGTCGATGGAATTGCATATACAGGTTTGGGGTGCGACCTGATGCCGGTGAACACCTCCGGCAACGCACTCCCTCACCAGAACAGGAGTTGGCCACCCTGGTGCAGTAATTGGCCACAACCTCCTATGATAAGCTCCATAAAACCCCGGCCCTCAGTCACCAGCGGCTGCGGAACAACCGCCACGGCGGCGGTCAGACCTGTGACGCAGCAGGGGGTGCTAAGAAAGCCTGGCTCCGCTGGACAGGCCGCCATTGGAAACTGACCCTGGCAACGTTTAATGCTAGAACTCTAGCTAGTGAAGCTAGTTTAGCAGTGCTGTTAGAGGAACTAGAGGGCATGAAATGGGATGTCATAGGGCTTAGTGAAGTTAGGAGGCCGAATGAGGCATATACTGTACTGAAGGATGGGCATGTACTGTGTTATCGAGGTTTACCAGAAAGGCGACAACTAGGAGTAGGTTTCCTTGTCAATAAGTATATAGCGGGTAATATAGATGAATTCTATAGTATTAATGAGAGGGTTGCAGGCATCGTAATTAGGCTTAATAAGCGGTATAAACTGAAGGTTGTACAGGCCTATGCACCTACACGTAGTTATGATGACCAGGCAGTTGAAAGCTTCTATGAAGATGTAGAATCGGCAATGCGAAAAGTAAAGACGCAGTATACTGTACTAATGGGCGACTCCAATGCCAAGGTAGGGAAAAAACAGGCAGGAGACAAGGCAGTAGGTGACTATGGCATTAGTTCTAGGAATAGCAGAGGGGAGTTACTAGTTGAGTTTGCAGAACGCAATAACTTACGAATCATGAATACCTTCTTCAGCAAACGGAAGAACCGAAAATGGACATGGAAAAGTCCTAACGGAGAGACTAAAAATGAAATCGACTTCATAATGTGTTCAACCCCCGCCATTGTGCAGGATGTAGAGGTAATCGGGAAAGTTCGATGTAGTGACCACAAGATGGTGAGGTCCCGAATTAACCTAAATCTGAAGAAGGAACGCAATAGATTAGTAAGAAAGAAACCCATCAACGAATTAGCGGTGAGGGGGAGGGCAGAAGAGTTCAGGATCTCGCTACAGAATAGGTATTCAGCTCTAACTGAGGATGGCGACATTACCCTAGAGGCAAGGAACCATAATTTCAGAGATATCATTACTGAGTGCGCGGTAGAAGTAGGCGGTAGGATAGTTAGAGAGGATACCGGTAAGCTGTCTAAGGAGACGAAAGATATGATTAAGAAACGGCAGAGTATGAAAGCTTCCAATCCAACAGACCAGATCGAATTGGCCGAGATATCAAAGCTAATCAATAAGCGCAAGGTGACCGATATAAGGAAGTATAACATGGAGAAAATTGAGCATGCTGTAAAGAACGGGGGAAGCCTTAAAGCGGTAAAGAAGAAATTGGGCATAGGCAAAAACCAGATGTATGCGATAAGGGACAAGGCGGGCAACGTCATCACTAATATGGACAAGATAGTCAAAGTAGCCGAGGAGTTCTATACAGATCTCTACAGTAGCCAAAGTAGTCAGGACCGTAATGAGATGGGCGGTAGGGAAAAACAGTCAGACGTTCCACCAGTGACGAAGGACGAGGTCAAGAAAGCACTAGAAACTATGAAAAGGGGGAAATCAGCTGGAGAGGATCAGATAACTACAGATTTGCTGAAGGACGGGGGGGATATTGTGCTAGAAAAACTGGCCACCCTGTATACGCAGTGCCTGGTGTCATCGACGGTACCGGAAGCATGGAAGAATGCAAACATTATCCTCATTCACAAGAAAGGGGACTCTAAGGACCTTAAAAATTACAGACCAATCAGCTTACTGTCTGTTACGTATAAGGTATTTACTAAGGTAATCGCTAATAGAATCAGGACAACCTTAGACTGCAATCAAGCAAAGGATCAAGCAGGGTTTCGGAAACGGTACTCTACTATCGATCATATCCATACCATCAATCAGGTGATAGAAAAATGCTCGGAATATAACCAGCCCTTATACATAGCATTCATTGATTACGAAAAAGCATTTGACTCAGTTGAAACCTCGGCGGTGATGCAGGCATTGCGAAATCAGGGGGTAGACGAGCCGTACGTGAAAGTGCTGGAAGATATATATAGTGGCTGCACAGCAACCATAGTTCTACATAAAGAAAGCAACAAAATTCCCATAAAGAAAGGTGTTAGGCAAGGAGACACAATCTCCCCAGTACTATTCACAGCTTGTTTAGAGGAAGTATTCAGAGACTTGGAATGGGAGCAGTTAGGGATAAGGGTAGATGGAGAATACCTCAGTAATCTGCGATTTGCTGATGACATTGCCTTGCTAAGCAACTCGGGAGATGAACTGCAAATAATGATTGATGACCTAGACAGGAAAAGTAGAAAGGTAGGCTTGAAAATCAATATGCAGAAGACTAAGGTAATGTTCAACAGCCTCGGGAAGGAACAGGAGTTTACATTAGGTAGCGAAATACTGGAAGTAGTAGGCGAATATATCTACTTAGGACAGGTAGTAACCGCAGATCCGGATCATGAAAAGGAAATAACAAGAAGAATAAGATTGGGATGGAGCGCATTTGGCAAGCACTCGCAGATTATGACTAGCAGCTTACCGGTATCGCTCAAGAGGAAAGTATACAACAGTTGCATCTTGCCTGTACTCACCTATGGGGCTGAAACGTGGAGGCTAACCAAGAGAGTTCTACTTAAGTTGAGGACAACCCAGAGGGCTATGGAACGAAAAATGGTAGGGGTAACATTAAGAGATAGAAAGCGTGCAGAGTGGGTCAGAGAAATAACTCAAGTTAACGACATTCTAGTGGAAATTAAGAAGAAGAAATGGACATGGGCAGGACATGTAGTGCGAAGAGAGGATAACCGATGGTCGCTGAGGGTAACAAACTGGATTCCAAGGGAAGGAAAGCGTAGCAGGGGGCGGCAGAAAGTTAGGTGGGCGGATGAGATTAAGAAGTTCGCAGGGGTCAAGTGGATGCAGCTAGCACAGAACCGGGTTAAGTGGAGAGATATGGGAGAGGCCTTCGCCCTGCAGTGGGTATAATCAGGCTGATGATGATGATGATGATGATGATGATGATGATGATGATGATGATGATGATGATGATGATGATGAATATACACTGAATGAAGCTTCTTCCGGATCGCGCAGATATATTCGGACACGTTACATACATCTAGAGTTTGGCAGTATTCTGGTAGAGTGATAACATTTCGCTTACGTTATCTTACTGTAGTCTGAAAGCAGAATGTTAAAAGGGCGTCACATAGCGCCAATGCCCTCTTCAGGATCAAAACGTGAGAATGAAATTTGTTCCATACCCTTTCCAGGGCTGTCACGGCATACAGTAATCGTGGCAAGCAAGGGGAATCTGAATGATGGTGCTCTGTTTAGGTTGTTGTCGTTCATTTTAACATATCCTAGCTTGCCAGAGCCCATAAAATGCACCTCCTGCCGTGGCGTCTCAGTTGTTGGGGCGCTCGACTGCTGATCCCTAAGTTGCGAATTCGATCCTGGCTACGGCAGTCGCGTTTCGATACAGACGAAACGCAAGACTACTCATCGATGTCCGAGCACGTTAAATAGCCTCGGGTGGTGAAATGCCCAAAGCATTGTACTACGGCGTCCTTCATAGGCAATTTAGCTTCGGGACGTTAAACCCTATAATCCAAACCAGACCAAGACGCAATGACGTAAGAGCGCGAAGATAATTCGCCTGCCTGCAGCCTGTCCCGAATCGTGACTTCAGTTGCAGGAGATCCCTTCTTGCTGTAATAAGAGGCCTACAAACTTTCTACAAATCGGAGACCCTCTCATTTCTCGCAGCGTCAGGGAACACTGAGCGAGTCGACATATGTGGTGGCGTAATATCTTTCGCGCGGCGTGTTCCATTCCGTGGCCCTTCAGTTTTGGCGCTGCCGGCTGTGGAGTGGAAGGGAGTCGAACGCGCTTTCCAGTGTATCCGTGGGTCTCCATGCAACGAGGTAAAAGATTCGCTTCCAAAGTTAGCCGTGGAAAGCATAAGAGGTACTGCGGGGGGGTCGAAAGTGTCTCGAACGCGAGCGCGGTGGCGATTTTGGACTATGAAAGTGCGATGCGAACAGTTGCCAAATTTTTTCGCACTGAGGATCGAGAGAACTCGTCAGACTTTCACATCCACAAGTATGGTCTGAAACTGCTGGTGGATGAGAAATTCATGCGCTTTAGCTTCCGTTCGCGGTTTCAGGGTATTTTTTCCCCGATAGCACGATCTTTCAATTTTGTGAGTGTCGTACGAGCGTCGACTCGCCTACTTGTTAGCGCCTTTCGACTGTACGAAGCAGCGATAAGAACGAGAATAAGTTCATGTGAACAAGTTTCCATACACGGAGCGATTGTCTCCTGCTAGATTGTTCCCATTACCACGACGGCTCGGCTCCGGCCGATGACAGCTGCGTCGTGAGGGAGGAGAACAGCGGCGAACGTTTAATGAGCGACTGTTTTAGTTTCCCTTATGTTGATTTCTTTTAATGTGCCGTAAAAGGCCCTACGAATACATCGATGATGACAACACCGCTCAGACTGCGTATAAATTACTGCCGCCCGGCTGACTTTTTTGGCAGCCGTATTGCGCAGCTCTATACGATTTACCGACGCGGCGCTTGGTTTGGGTTGTGAAGTAGACTGGATATTCCCTGCCTCACCAAATGCACAATGTCGTTAAGTTGAAACTCGCGTACACACGCGCATATGCTCGCAGTCGCATGATAACAGGACACACACGCACGCATGGACACGGGAGGTGCAGGCAGTGCCTGAATAAAAAGCATAAAATGACAACCAGACTTCTTTTTCTTAATCATCGCTCGGATTAATGGCACTAGCCCCACCTGGTGGCTCAGTGATTAGGATCCTCGATTACTGAAACGAAGGACGCGGGTTCGAATGCAGGCTGCAGCGGCCGCTTGTCGATGCAGGAGAAAAGCAAGAAGCCTGTGTGCTGAGCGACGTCTGTGCGCGTTGAAGAACCGCAGGGTGTCGAAATTTCCGGAGCCCTTCACTACGGCGTTTCTCATGGCCTGAGTCGCTTTGGGACGTTAAACCCTACAAACCAAACCAAATCGATCAACGGTATTGTTTTGCACATTTTGTTCACTGCTTTCCGGCATATTTGCAATCCTGCCAGATAGGCTGAAAGAAAAAAAGCCACCTAGTTTCACGTGTCTCTGTTATCTACGTTCGGCCAGGAAGCTGCGCACCGAGGAAATCGTGGCAGGGATCGTAGTCGCGCTCCCGGCAAGAGCCTGGCGGAGGAGATGACTTGCAACGGGAGAAACCGTGCCGTGAGATGGTGCTAGCCGGCCGGTCGATGGTGGCGCGATACAGTTAAACAAATGGCCGGGTACATACGCTTAATGAAAGCTGTTTTGTCGAACTGAACTGACTGCAACAGCCGCGGTCACTGCCTGACCAGCAAGCTACTTTCGAAACAAGGGAGCTACAGTACAGGCATTGAGTACTTAAATGGCCCTCTGAAAGGAGGAGGGAGTGGGGAGTGAAGGTTCACCGAGGCTATGAAAACTCGAATTGCTGATACATATTCAATGATATATCAACTTCGTGCAAGAATTTTTGATCTATAGATTTAACATAACCAGAGAAAGCGGGGATTGAAAATGATTCCTGAATTTTCCCTCTAAACTCATACGCCGGCGCACGCCGCAACGAAAGCGAAAAAAGACAAATTACAGACCATGCTCTTCTCACAAACACGTTAAAAGGCAGTTGGTTTGTTTACTTCCAGTTGGAGCGCTCATTCCGCTCGCTTCGTCTATTTGGTTACTGCGACATCTCTCCAACATGGACCCGAGCTGAAGCGGCGGACGCGCAAAACACGGCGAATGGCTCTAGAGCCGCCAATGGAAAGATGCGGCAGCGGTAATGCAGATAATTGACTATAAGCTGATTTATTCAGATGTGTGCCCTGTGACCGCTTCCGTTGGCCAATATGACTATTACCCGGTCGCCTACATACCCGGCGAACCGGGTCACTGAAACATGTGAAGGTTGCCGCAGATGGCGCGCTGACAGTCGGCTGACGGCATTAATTTCGGTCGGTCGTCGACTCGTCGTAGCCGAGACCCCGCAGTGAAGCAGCAGTGAAGCGCTGCTTGGTTTTATACAGTACACTTTCGTATCAGAAAAAAATCGAGGACACTATGACGACTAAAGTGATGAAAGGCGAAAGCGTGTATGCGGCATTCTGCTGCGCGACTGTTGCGAATGTAGTGCTGAATGCTGCTACTAGTAAAGCTAGCGACTATTCTCACAATCTGCGAGTGCATTTAATCAGTGAATTCTGCTTGGCAGCGACGAGATCGCGCTCCTGTTGTGTGGTTGATTTTACCGAGTGCGCGGTATTAATTAGTAATTAATTAATTACACAATTATCACCTATAAATAATTAATTATGTATTAATTAGGAACCAGACCCAATTAATAATTAATCGGGTATTAACTAGCCTTCGATTAGTAATTAATATTTATTATTAAACATTATTTGTTATTTGGTCATTAATTAGCAATTGCTCATTGATCGCCATATGGCCATATAAGGCACGCATTCGCGCATACTGTAGGGGTGCTGTGATTGGTCGAGCCTTTCCATGACGTCATCCCGTCTCGACCAATCAGAGCCGCCGCAAAAGAGTGACACTTGCTGACGACAACGATGAGGCAATAAAGGCAATAAAAGACATGTTATAGGGTGCTTGCTATACTCGTGCAACAGTAGCATGCCAGCACAAGTGCGGAGATTTCGGCAACAGCGCTTATCACGAATTTGCCAGGCGCTGCGCCTGCTCCTTGCCTGCCCTACTCGTCGCTAGGCCTAGTCGCTTTTCAGCGGACGCCACTTCGGAACGGTCAGCAGCATCACAGTTGTAGCAAAGGTTCGTCTTTCGTCCCCGCATTATAGGGAAGCCCATCTCATAATACAATAAGCTCGATAAGACGTGCGTTCGGCGACCGTCCTCAATCGGCCTATTTTGCTCACCACAAGTATTGCCGACGACTTATGCCGGCCGCTTGCAGTGTCGTTCAGTGGACCGCGGATCACGTCGGCGCTTCGTGGTAATTCTACGAGCCTCCTGCGATGTAAATAATCGTCGATTTCAGTTTACTGCTGCCAAAACTAAACTCGATGCCCATTTTCATTTACTAAAATTTGTGAATTTTCTCTCAACAATCACCAAATTCGCACACACGAAAGCGACGCTCAAAATGATGCACGAAAGCGGTGCCTCATCAGTGCGATTTCCGCAAGCATTTACGCGCCCTCTTTTGTCATCAAAACAAGTTCAGACTAAAGGAAATCCTCTTCCGCTATTTAATTTTCACAGCTCCGCGTATAGCGCAGGAATTTGGGCGAAATTGAATCAAAGCGAGCGGCTTTTCCTGAGAAGGGCGCGGCAATGAGCAACAAGTTTTCGCGGTGTGACACGTTATTGCCCAACTGTCGGAGAGCAAATTGGCGACAGCTTTTTGGCGGGAGACAACGACATGTTTCCGAATATAGTTCGTCTTTCCGCAGTGTGACACAGCTTGAACCATGTGTGCGAAGGCATTGACTTCGCTCGCGCTCGCCTCAGGTTGTATCTCAGAGGGGTCCACGCAGGGCACGAACAGACGACTTTCGCAACTACCGGAAGTGTGTCCGTGACGTCCAGGCCGTCGTGGCTGCAGCGAATGGCAATCGTGGTAGCCTAATACCAGTGATGCCAGTAGTATAAAGAATATATACTTCCAAAGTTCACCTCCAAGTGCCGCCTATATCTGCCCACGAATTTCAAAGAAACGTGGTTTCTAAAAATTAATAATAGATCGTTGGCTTTCCTCTAAAGAGTTATACTTTGGGCACTTGTTCTACATATTGAACAATTTTATCGGTGCCGATCGACCATCGCCCCAGCCACCAACGGTCCCATTCAAGCGAGGCTACTTCAATAGATCTGACAAGCCTGCCAGCAGTCAAGGGTATTGAGACAAAGGAAGCGACAGAGTGTCACCAGCAGAGCAGTGGTGGCCGTACGGCCACCGTGGCCACATCTGGGAAACGTCCCCTTGCTGAAACCTTACCGACGGTGAGAAGGCTGGAGCTTTGGAGAATCAATAGTGTCCGCGCTACACCGACTACGCCGACCAAAGCGCCCGTTTAGGCATTGTCTACCTTGACCATCGAACGCAGGCGCCGCTATCCGACACCGCGCCCAGCCAAGGCTAAAACAAACTTTCTCAGGGCCGCCGCCGCAGCACACGAAACCGCAGAGCAAGATCACGTGAGGAGAGAGAGCGAGCCTCTGACGTGTACAGCTGTGTGTGTGTGCGTGTTTGCGACTGGTGTACGCGTCGGTACCAGGGATTCGGCCGTGGGAAAAACGAATGTGAAGGTGTGAAATGTGAATACCGAGAGTCCGAGACAGTCAGTCGCAGCTGGACCGCCCCGCGGGGGTGGAGCAGTGGTTACAGCGCTCAACTACAGTGTCCAAGGACGCGAAATCGAATCCCGGCCTCGGCGGCCGCTTTTCGATGGAGGCGAAAAGCAAGGCGCCCGTGTGCTATGCGATGTCAGTGCACGTTAAAGAACCCCAGGTGGTCGAAACATCCGCCCTCCACTACGGCGTCTCTCATCGCCTGAGTCGCTTTGGGACGTTAAACCCCACAAACCAACCAACCGAAGCTGGACCGAGTGACAGAACGGACGCGCATCCCAATTGCAGAGCTCGTACCAGGCGCTTTCTTCTTGCGGACTGACATTCTAACTAAAATCCTAATGCGACCTCAATAAATTGGTTCTCTTAATTTCTTTGAGTGTCTCCTAACAATAGCAAAGGCCTTTCAGGCAAGGCGGTCCACTTTGCGGAAGCGGCCTAACATCACGAATGAGAAGCGTTCCGCCGGCAAGGCGCCTCTCGTTCAGGGCCAGGTGCTCGCGCCGGATGACGTCAATGACGGCGGCGGCTCTAACCACGCTCTAGACGCGGAGGTAAGCATCATGTTCTCGGTTTATTCTTGTTATGTAAACATAGCTCCTACACCTGCGTTGAAAGTGGCCTCCCTAAATGCCAGAGGTCTGGCAAGAAAGAGAAAACAAGGCCAGCTCTATCGACTGTCAACGGAGAGTTGACGGCGATGAAGAGAGCAGGGTGCGACGTTTGACGTCTATAGGGTTTTCGCCGTCGTTAGCCATGCTGTAGGCACATCGGCTGGCTGTGTTCTTCTGGTCAAGAAGTGGACGGGGCTAGAGGTTCAGGCTCATCATTCGCACGCGACGGGACGAGACGACGTGCGTTTCTCAAAATTTCGTTGAACGGCACTGAGTGGCGCGTGAAGCGCGTGCTGTGAAGTATACGACATTTGAGGGCTGCGGCACCACTCGGCTGGACTGGATTTATGCATCCATTGCGACCCCACCTAAGTGTGGTAATTATGAAATATAGTGCCACTGTAGTTTTCAAACCAATGTTTAGGTAAATGCTCCACAGGGATGGTAAAGCGAGGGGATTCTTTTTCGTGGGAAATATAGAAATTCAATAATACGGTACTACAGGACAAATTTTATAAGCGTGCAGTTATAGAAGAAATTGTAACAGTAGACCGCAGCAAAAACAATCATATAGGCTATGGCAACAGTGGGAGCTGCGTGAATTAAGAAACTTTAAAGATGAAAGCAATAAATAGGGCTATACTTGTATACGATTTGCAGAAAAACAGAGAGGGAGCTAAAGCATTGCTTCTTAAGCTGCTTCAACAGGAATCTCGTGCGCATGGGAAATGGGCGAAATGTATAAGGAAAACTAAACGTGGAAAACTAAACTGTAAAACTAAGGAAAAATAATCATGGAAGAAGGACGGCATCGGGGAAAGTTAGTGAGGGCAAGGGCAGACACCCAGCAGTAGGGGAGACGCCATCCAAGCGCCACGCCGGGGGCCGTGAGAAGCACATCGTAATTTCGTACTTCTATAGATTGAAAATCATAGTAGCGATGACAGTGACGCTGCAGTTGGTGATAATGGTAATGAGAACGAGAGAAAACGCCACTAGAAGGACCGACGGCGTACTCTCCAGTCCCGCACAGCAATGAACGAGTGCCAAGGAACGCCACGTGACAGGAGCGACTGCCTAGCGCCCAATTCTACACTTTCATCAGAACTGCAACGAACGCGCTCCAAGGAACGGCACGTAACAGGAGCGACGGCGTACCGTTCAATCCCACATTTGCTAGGAGCACGGCAACAAATGCGCGCCAAATGCAAATTTACACTTTGCGGCCCAAGTCCTGACCAGTGCTCAGGCTTTCGCATTTCTGCAGTGTGGATTGCGGGTTGGAGCAATGTGCTTAGCTTAATTTCTGCGGTGACGCTTATCAAGAACGACTTAATTCTTTGCTCTGCTTCAACATAATATACAGCAGGAATGATTTCCAAAATTTTCGATCGATGCTTCTTATTTTCGCCGTTGAATGGAACGGCCTTCTTGCTACGCGTATAATTTCAAGTTCATACGACTGCTCTATGTATACCATGAGCTAGAGGCCTCACTGAAAGATGAATTTGTGTTAAGACGGTGATGCTGATTTAAACGTGCTCTCAATTTAATGAGGCGTGATTAAACAATTGTTATTCACGCGGCGGATGGGAAAGCAAATACATTTAAGCTATATTTATGCCATAAGTACTCACGAGTCACCGCAAGCATTGCCTGTGGCTCCGTATGGCAACATCTTCATCGCAAAGGTGCCTGCTGATGATTATACTGATGGGAGTAAGTAGCCACTGTTGTTTGCAAAATCACTACTTGTCCGACCAACCACCTCGTAGTGCGTCAGTTTTCTAGCGCTTCAGGAACTGCTCCGATTTGCTGCCATTGGCCTGGCCAGCACAGCGCCACTGAGAAAAATGCCAAGATGCTGGGCGCACTCTGTGGTAGGTGGTCTTTGATAAAACGTCGTAACACTAGAGTTCAAATTGCTGAACAGGCCTCAGTTAACGATTCCTACAAAGAAAAAAGCAGACACGGTGCGTGGTTTTTCTGAACGATAGTTTCTTTGTACGCATTTATAAGAGCCGCAACCACGGCAAGGTGCCAACTGATCCTGCTTCGCTCGTCATAATGACGGTGGCGCCATCGGCCACTTTAGCAGCGAATGTTGTACAAGGAGCTGTGATTATTGCAGAATTCTCTCGAGTGCGTTCGTAAGCCTCTCGCGGTACTGCCATTTATCATGTGTTCTTTGGACTGCTGGAAATAAACATGCGGCTTGTTTTTTTTCTCATTGCTGTCTGTGCGAAGGTCAACACCTAATGGGAATATTTCATTCATATGAGAGGGGAGGCGCACTAACTGCCTGCTGTCAGTGAACAACGAGCCACACCATGAGAAAACGGACGAAGAAAGGAGTGAGGGGGCGACGAAGGGAGAAATAGGTGCCACTGTTTTATACAGCTGCGTATTAATTTTGACAATATGGATTTCTTGAAAGGGAGATCGAGGACCGTGTGTCCAATTATTACTCTTAGTAAACGTCGATTCTCTGGCTCTTACTGCAGAGTTGGTGTTTGTCCGGCAGCGAGAGACGCATTAATCGGCCTTAAAATTAGATTTAAAAATGCTCCAATCGATTCAAGCTTGTGACGTCATCATCACAAAGGATGAGTTGCCGCCGGTTTCAAGAGAATGGCAGTGTAGCATAGCCTCCGGAATCTGCGCCTAGCAATCGGCGTTGACGAAAGCATTTTACTATACCAAAATCGGCCGCTGATGGCGACACCTATATTTTTGACAATGGAGGCCAATTTGTGGTGCATGAAGCACGGCGAACGACAGCAGGCATATATCAAACCGGCTTATCATTATCTGTTTCGGCTTGCACTGCTGACACTCTGCTCTGCACCACAAAATAGCTCCCATGACGTCACTTTGGATACCCCCTATAAAGCTGAGTTTCTCCAAACAGTTTTCGGTTTTTGTGATTAGAACTCAATACCCTATCGGTACAGATCAATCTCTATTTGTCCTCAGTGTTAGTTTAACATGCTAGCGCTCCGATGTTGTTCCCATTGCGCCTTCGCTGTTGAGATTCTAACTAGCAACGTTGTACTCGCAGCAGAACGCCATGACACCTCAGCTACTGAGGCGGGCCCACTGCATGCATTCTTACGCGTCGACAAAATTTTGCGCATATGCAATGATTTCGTTCTTTTTTTTTTTTTTCAGTGATATAACAGAATCTAGCTGTGATTATTGCGGACCTAACGTGCGCGCTCCTTTCACACATGCGGGACAGAGAGCACAGTCCCATGATTAAATGGAAGATGAGTAAAAGGAACTGCAGAGAAGGCCGGGGAAGGGATTTAGCCGGGGAGGTATGATTCATGGGCTGTATCTGTAAATTCATAGTAAGATTATTTACGTTAGCACGTTTGTGATGTGATTCGATCAACGTTTAACGCAGCAGCATTTCTTGGCTCATCACTTGCGCGGACAGGAATTGTCGACAGAGCATGTCCGCATGATAGTCGATAGAGAAAAAAAGCATTGCAGCGAATATGTTTTGAACCCACGCCAGAACGAACAGTAGTGAATGATCGCCGTCCTCATAAAGTTTACCTGCGCCGCTCATTTGTTTAACATAAATAAATACGCCTTGCACATACGCCGTCTGGCTGAGTGCGGTCGAGGTTCTCTAGCCTAGTGTCGGGCGAATCCATCAGGCGGTGTGACAGAACTCAGAATTTATTTTTGCATTACTGCGCGTAAGCAGACCTAACTGAACCACTAGACTTTTTTGGTGGCAGAGTTTGGTTTGTTAACTACGGCCACGCTTTGAAGCAACAACGTGCTGACATTAAAAAAAATTATGGTCCTAAGAAGTTCGCGTTCTGTGCGAGCCGTCAAGTGAGGTCGTTTTCGGCGCAATGATCTTTTAAGAGTGCTCTTGCTCCTCACGTTTCTCAATTTGTTGTCCGTGCGCACAGCGGGCCGATCGGCGTGAAAATCTCCAAGTCCGAAGGATTCAAGATGGCGGCCAAATTTGAGTGCCGATGAGGACGTCATATATTCCGTGCCGATGAGTGCCGATGAGGACGTCTAATATTGCGATTGGAAGTAGAACTACGTGTCTATGACGTCATGGACCGAAATGGCGGCATAGTTTCGGAATGTCAGATCGAAGATGTCATAGCCAAGATGGCGGCCTCTAAAATGAGTTGTGCCCACCCCACCTTGCTTATTCACCCCCCCCCAATTATGCGGGTTTAAAACCGTCCCATCAGGAGGCCACTCCACACACACACACACACACACACACACACACACACACACACACACACACACACACACACACACACACACACACACACACACACACACACACACATGAGTGTGTATGTATATATATATATATATATATATATATATATATATATATATATATATATATATATATATATATATATATATATATATATATATATACCGGGTGTCCCAGCTAACTTGAACCAAGGGGTTGTGGGGCCCTACGCCACATATCTTTAGCGCCCGAGGCGCGCCGCGTTTTCAACGGCCGCGCCACTATCCCAAGGCTCCTTGCGCGCTGCCGGTTCCCCTCTCCCCGCTCGTTCGGGGATAACCGGTCCCGCGCGAGGGGTCTATAAAGGAAGGCTTGTGCCGCCGTCTCGTCCTTCTTGGTCCCTGGCTCGTCGCTCCTGCTTCGCTCCCGGCTCTCTCCACGGAAACGACCCGCAGCCACCCGGACGACGACCCCGGACAGCCTCGACGACGCCCGCGCTTAACGTGAGATAAAGGATGTTTGCTGTACGGCCCACTGTGTGTTTGTCGTGCGCATGCCTCGGGCAGAGAAATCGCCCACAGGGTACAAATAATATATTCGAGGTAGGTCAGTAAAACCAGTTGAATGCAACTGCCAGCCTCCTTGTGCACCACAGGCATTTTTGTGTTTTGCAATTACTTAATTAGCTAATTACGCTAATTTTTCTAACTTACTAAATATTCACCTTAGACCAAAAATATGCATTGGAAAGTTGTAGACCACCTTCAGAAACCCCCATTTCATTAATTGCGATAAAGAAAGTCTCACGTGTATCGTTTTTTTTTTTTTTTTCCTGGCTCAAGAGAAAGCCCGCGAAATACAAATAATACACGTGACTAGCGCATTTGAGCGCCACGATTGTGGTGCTCTCAGTCGTGGTTTCAGCGAACGAAATCGGCTGCGGCCGTGACCCGATGGTCCCGTTGCAGCGGCAGGCTGAAATGTTGGCGATGGTTGGAGCATGCTCGAGCTCGCCCGTCGCCACCGAGATAAGGTGGTGTCCAACGTTACTCGCTGCCTCGCTGCTACTTGCACCGTCACGTGGGCCGGCTGTCTGACGCAGGCGAAGAAGCCATAGCAGGCATATATCGGCCTTCCGCTTCAACGGGGCCGAGGAGACACGGCCGCAGTTGATTTTGTTCACTCAAACCACGACTGAGAGAGCCACAATCGTGCACAATCGTATGCAACTAGCTCAAATATATTATTTTGTAACCCTTGATATATATATATATATATATATATATATATATATATATATATATATATATATACCGGGGGCCCGATCCTCGATATTCGCCTTCCCCTGGCGGCGCCATATTGTCTTTCTGATTGGCTCTGAAAAGAGTCACGTGCTTCAAACTTGTGGCGCGAAACCATCAGTTGAGGCAAGCACTTTTAGCGGTTACGTCAAAATGACGTAGCCGTGAAAATTGATTTCAACCGGAGCTATCCTTGTTGCCTGGATGACAAATACGAATGATTTTGGAGTGGAAGCAAAGTTACTGATGGTGGTTTGGAGAACACTTACGCTCGATTAACCAATGTGATGAAAATAATGGCATACTGGGAAGGAGCGGATGCTCAAATTTGATTGGCTGGAGCTATGTCACGTGAAACACGTGATACGCAGGCATATTTAGATTACGTCAAATTGACGCGTCATGACGTAACTGATGTGCCGCCATTACCGAAAATGCTGACGTTTGGCCGCCATAATTTCGCCGAGTGGCGAGGTGCCCGAATTATGCTAATGAGACTATGGCGACAGGCAAGCTGATTTATGCAGCCGTTAGCCTACCGTAGTTTCTTAGCTTGTTATTAAAAGTAAAAGGATAACTTTATATACACCTTGCATGGCTTTTAAACGCAATAGAAAGGCAAATAATGAGCGCGTATGAAATAAAGGACGCTTGAGACAATCTGTAATGGGGGCAGAAGCTTGCGGCCGCTTGACGGCGCTAACTGCTTTCTTATTTCAAACCCTTTCTTCCCATGGTAAGAAATCATTGGTCTGTGCGGTTATGATAACCCAGCAATGGCGGCGGCCATGGAGGGAGGCATGAAGGGAGGTACGCTTTCATTATAGTGAACTAGAATATATATTCTAGTTCACTATAGCTTACATGGAGGAAAGAAAGAACTTGTACGCTTATGAGTGGTCTTCGTGCCGTTCGTCGTCTGCAAGTAGTGATCGAGGATTTGCTGCAGCACAGCAATGCTGTCAAATTGTCTTGAAAGATAGCTCGTCAGTACAGTCAGATCAATCATCTGACGAGGAGTGTAGTGTGGCGGCTTTGCAAGCTCCGAGGCGAGAATTGTCCTGCGCTCGGAATGTTGAACTGTTGAGCTACTGGTGCTTCGGGTGTGATCGCCAGTGGTGAACGCCTCTGATGTTGGATGGCACGAAATGTATTCGTTCGGCCGAGCGACAAGCTCCCGGAATGTGTCGGGCTTCTCGATGGGTGTCGACCAGCAGGGCAACGCAGTCAATCTGCTGGAAATGGTGCAGCACGTCGAGCATCACAGAGGTAAGTGCAATAAGAAAACCTGTAAAGGTGACTGTTCATACAGCGTCATTCGCATTCAAGTTGTACGCAGGCGGGAAATGACTGAAGATTAAAGGAATACTCACAGGACGCATGCGGCGAATCCGATATTTTTAATCAGCACTTTGCGTTGCTTTTAGCTGCATATTTCTACGACGCATTATAATTTTCTTCAACTTCTCTACACTGCACGAACTTAAAAAAAAAAAAAAAAAAAAAAAAAAAAAAAAAACCGAGTGTGCTTGTAGTTGTCAAGATTTCTTGGTTAATGGTTTCGACGACCGAGGAAGAAAAAACAAGTGAAATCGCCTGATATAAGTCGTTCCCTTAATTGCAAAAAAAGAAAGAAAAAGTTAGCCACAATACAATTTCCGCCACCAAGCCGTCTTTACCTGTTACGGAAATGGTTCACTTAGGTTTAGGTTTTGCACTGACCATTTCTTGCATTCATAGATTACACTTTACCGCAGCCTAGCTTGTAGCTTTGATGATTTTGAATGTTCCTGTGCCATGCGTGTTTGATATTTTATTTGCATATAATTTAGGCACTAAACATTTGCAGGTGATCGTGTGGACCTTGTGCAGCCGTTGCAGCACTTCCAATCCGAGTCATCATGTGGTCGAGAAGTCCTGGGGCCATATTCAACATCATTAACCTCTCTGCTAGGCTTGTATAATCTGGGAGGCCACGCCTTGTCCCTGGACGGCCACATCAGATGTGAAGTGCTATGCAGATGGACAGCTCTTTTTGAAGATCGTTACAGCTTGTAGTGTGTGCAGATCACATGACATTGACGCCACCTGCAAATGGTAATCGCAGCAGGAACATCAACAAGTACAAGGAAGAGGACGTGCAACATTTATATTAACTCGGACAGGAACAACTTGATCACCTGCACTTGAGATTTTCACTCGCTGTCATGATTTTGATATATGCCACAAGTGATCAATGTGCACATTCTTACTGCTTCATGTTCGATAGCATACTGCTGAAAAGCCGTCCAAGTCTTAATTTTTTCTGTGGTTTTGAGATATAACCATCTCTTTGGTGTACATTTTGTTGATAGCATGTGCAAGAACCAAGTTCAGCTTTGGGGTGGCGCAGTGGTTACGGCGCTCGACTATTGTTCCCAAAGACGCGGGATCGAATCCCGGCCTCGGCGGCCGCTTTTCGATGGAGGTGAAAAGCAAGGCGCCCATGTGCTGTGCGATGTTAGTGCACATTAGTGCGATGTTAGAACCCCAGGTGGTCGAAATTTCCGGAGCCCTCCACTACGACGTCTCTCATAGTCTGAGTCGCTTTGGGACGTTAAACCCCACAAACCAAACCAAACCTTTCCTTGGTGCTATAATTTTTTGTCTACCATCTGTAGACATACTGAGTGTATTCTACAAGTGCTGTGGCCCTTGCTGAGAGCTGTCATTCTTTGTTGTATACTTTGCTTTTTTGTGTTCTGCTTAAACTCAGTGTGCATTTTATTAAGTGCTTCATGTCAATGAAACACAGGAAGGTACAAAAACGTTCTCCTTCTACCTCCAGAAGTGCCATTCTGAGTAGGACATGCGGGCAGCAACAGTTCACAATTCACTTTGGTGTTTGTGGCAAGCAGGCAGCCTGCGATGTACTACTTCAGTGAGAATATTTGACATACGTGCACCCTGGTGGATGTGTCTGCAGTCGTTTACCATAGCAGAGTCCATTTCGTTACACCTATCTTGTGTGCTACTAGGGTGAAATGTGAGGTGCCCACTGTGTTTTTCCACAAACTGCAGAGTGAAGCGAGCTGTGCTTCTTTGTATTTGGTTGCCTTTATGCTTGTTTTCTATTGCTTCCTTCATATGCTGAATGTAGATGAACAGCAATCAACTAGTTTTCCCAAGGATAATTTGTGCATCTATTTGGTGGTCATTGTCTTTCATTGTTGTATGCACGGAAAATGAGGCCCCCGCCAACTTGTCAACCCATTTTGGCAATTTTAGATTCCACTTTTGCAAAATTTGCCAGTTTCATTTTGCACTGCAATTACTGATGCTTTGTAGTGATGTTAATCAAGATCCCAGATAACCTGTTTAACCTCTGCATCATTTGTGTGGCTCGGCGATCAATGAACATTTTTGTATTCTTCAGTTTTTTCACAAAGGCAACTATTGACTTCTCTGTTTTGTAACTAGGTGATATTGATGTGCATGTGCACCCACTGGCAAAAGTTCTTGAAGGTGGCTTCGCAGGGGAAAGAATGCATTCATTTGTGTACGGGATAAATTGCTTGACATTTCATGTTTCACTATATAACTCATAGTCACAATAATGATGCACAAGCGCAGGAGTGAAATAAAAACTTTTTGATAAGATTGTCCTTCATAAATTTTTGACTGCAGCTCTACAAAATGCTTTGCTCCTTTTGTGCATTGCTACATATCTTGTTCCATAAAATACCTCCCTCCATGATAGCGCTGTGTGTAGTCCTTCCATACCTCTATTATGAGGCTGCTATCTGGGCCATTTGCTTCTTGACACATTCTTGCTGCTGCCACATGCCCTCCGGCACTCACATATGTTAAAAGAGGGTTGGTAAAGCTCACATATTCATGCTCTAAGCCACTGGAGACTGGCTTCATCACTCGAGATGTTTATCGAATGATTGCAGCTGTGTATAACTGCTTCATTACTTTTTTTCTGTTAGTTGCTTTTGTAGCCTTCATTGTTCTTTGTGAGCTTTAAATTGAGAATTTTAAGGAAGGGGCACAAATTTTATGCCAATCACTTTCATTTCATTTATGTAGAAGCACTTTCAAGGAAACTTGTGTTTCATCATCACTTTTCAACATTTTGTACCATTGTGCTAGTACTGAGTTGTATAACTTTTTGCTCTCATAAGTGACAGCTGCGCTAGTTTCACTTACACCTATCCTATTGTCGCATGTGTTTTCTATGTTATCTAGTATCCCTATGCTTTCCTATTATATCAGCTTCAGCAATCCTCTCTGCATTTAACCCTCAGAATGTGCTGCATATTTTGCACGTCTGCTATGTGTACAGCCTAAATTGAACACCACAATATATTCTTAAGATTGCATTCAAAAGATAACTTCCTGAAGGTACAATCCTATTGAACACAGTAGACGTCATACTATCCATAAGTGAGCCATTCTTTTTCGTGATGTATTGAAGAATTTGTGAACAAAGCGATTTCATTTTATCTTGACCACATGCATCTGTTGTTTCTGTGGTACAGCCTCTGCCACAGCTGCATCTATAACTCGGCTGTTGACACTGTGGTCAAATGTCTTGCGAGCCAGCAGAGCCTAATGTAGCGTTGATGTTCAGCTATTGGCTTCTTGCTTTTTTTTTTTTTTTTGATGCAGCAACGTTAAAGCCTCTTTTCTGCACAAAACGCGACGTTGTGAGTGGAAAATCTTGGGCACATTTCAGACAGGTGACATGGCCGAGTACTCAGTGTGATGTCTCTGGCTTCACCTTTGAGATGAATGTGTGAGGTGATAAACCTTGCAGGATCTTTGGGTAATAAGACAGGCAACCCTTAGGCCATGGAAACGCATCCGTACAGCTTGGTTAGAGTGGGCTTTATAGGTATCTAGACAAGTGGTCTTCCACATAATTGGATAACTTACAGGTATATGCTACTGATATGTATCATAGAATAAATACTAGATGTTAGCAGTAGCAAAGTCGATTCACACGAATGAGAGTCTGCAGACAGGAGCCATAAAAGCTGTTGTGTCATAGGGGTAAATGCTGAGCTTGCGTGTCCCCACAATTGTTTTTAGAGCATGAAGTTTTCAAGTGCTGTGCTGGTTTGCCTGATAGCCGTCACACTGAGTGACTTGCTGAAATAATGCTTAAGGCTTGTCTTCCTGAGCCAAACATTTCTCCTTTTTGGTAGACTGCATAAAGGGAACATTCTAGGTGTGGCAGGCATTTATGCACAGATAAAATCATTCTTACACACACTATAACTACCTTTGCCCTGTCCATAACAGAATCAGGGAATACTTGCTCTGTCCCAGGTGCCGACTACCATTTAAATGACGTTGAGTTCCATAATCTTTGATACTGGTAATACTGCGGAACGCATAGCATCCCTTGACTGCAGTTGCAGCCTAGTGGTTTGAGCATTTGGGGACCAATCCTCAGTGGTGTTGGGTACTCATTGGTAAAACAGTGGGTGCTTGCTTTGCTGGTGTTGGGGTTATCTTGGGCCAAACACTTGGAGAATGGGTTTTTGACCCTATCTTGTGTTCCCTTGCTTTGTATAACTAATTTCTCTTCTTTGGTCTCCAAGGCCGTGCCACCTTTCAGATATGGCGATGAGCTGTACAAGTACAACAATACTGTAATTACTTGAATGTGTGACAGCCTTTCATTTTAGGCTGTGTATTGTAGAGTGTGCAGTGCTGTAAATAAATTTTGTATTGTTTTGTATATTGTAATTTTCAGTTTTCTTATAAGCAAGGCTTCATGTCAGGTGCATGTAAAAAAAAATGCCAAAAAGTACCGAAAGCAAATGATACACCAATTGTTAGTCAACGACGAGCTGTTTAAAGCTACAGGGAATGTGTTACGTGAGTAGCAGGTCTCTTAAAGTGTGCATGTTTTACCAAAATAAAGGACAGAAGCTATACTGCAACCTGTTGGAAGAACCATGCATACAAGACGCACTAGCTGCAAATCATACGCTCATTTAAATCACGTTTAGTTTTCCAATGATATGCAATCAGAATGTCGAAAAAGTAAATTTCATGCTTTATTCCCATATTTATGCCCGTATTCAGGTGAGGTTCATTTGAGCATGTTTTTGAGTCAGAGTGTAGAGAGTGGATGTTAGACAGTTGCACGTTGGACATTATGCATTGCTGGAAGAGCACACAGGGGATGGCACAGCCAATACAAATCATACAGTATTATCACCTGGCATTAATGAACCTTTGCCAAAAAATCCAGAACACCACCCTGATGTGCTGCAGGCCACATTGCTGCAGGCCTTGCAATTCATGCCTCTTTTTGTCGAATATTGTTCCTGTGCATGCTTCTGTTTTTCTTTTTTGTTGCTGTTACTTTTTTACTTACGGTGTCTTTAAAGTCACGCTTGCTTTCCCCTTTGGCTCCCTTGCTTCACTCAGAAACAGGTTCGGGCTTTGTGTATATAGCATGTGCACTGGTTAATGTGTGCATGAATGCTACATTCAATTGACAATTGCTTCAAGAAAATGGTTTCCGTACTGCATCTAGCTCATTGTAATTAGGCATCATATATCATATTCACTCTTCATGTCTGTTCCTTCACTTCCTGATCGTCAAATAGTATATGTGAAGGCATATCTCTAGCCGACCTCATCACCCTTCTCTCCTCTGAGGAATCATGCTGCACTGAAAGAAAGTGCCGGATGCTATTGCAAGTGCAAAACTGGTAAACAGTAGCAAAGGAACTAGGCTGTACCTGACAAATTTTGTTTCTCTTGTGACATTGTGGTGTGATGTGCACCTGCATCAGACGAGCAGTGTTGCTACTTTTATAAAATGTTTTTATGCAACATGCTCAGAAACCAAGCAGAATAATACCGACAGCTTTTTTTTTTATTATTATTATTTTAACGAGGCATCTGCCACAACAGAGTGACACACTCTGCATGCGGTGAAATGTGCATACAGCGTGCTATGTCTAATTCAGGGCATATTAAATGCCATCAGCGTGAAAGCTAACCTGTTGCTGCCAGTGGGCATCTGGATACACTTTTCATTGCATTTTCATTGCTGCCAGAAAATCTTATCTGCTTATTTTTGCGGCTGCGTGAAAACGTCCCCGCCTCGATGGCTCAGTAATGATTATAGACGCTCGGCTCTCTGACCCGCAATATGTGCGTAGCCCAGCTACGACGATCGCATTTCGATGGAATTAACACGCTAAAGGTGGTCCGATGTCAGCGCATGCTAAGATCGCCAGATATATGGCCTAATCGAGCTCTCCACTATGCGTGTTTTCACTACGCCGCTCCAGTCGGGCCGATATCCGCACGCTACGCCACAGAAGCCGACACGTATACCCGGCCGTAGCAGACTTGCTAACATGATGGAAACGGTGGGCTGCCGCAGGCAGTTTCCAACGACAGTGATACCCTGAAAAGGCCAGCGTTGTCGTCGGATAGGTGCGTCTCTTCTCTAGAGGCAACTGCAGCCCGAAAATCTGTTGGGCGCTTCCAATTCTCAGTCGTAAACAAATTCTTTAATCCTGATACTCGCCGATTTCTCTGCGCGACTAAGTCCATAAATGAAACACGGACAGCTAGCAACATGCAGGCATCTCAAGTGAGGCATCGCTCACACTTGACGACCGGCTGTTTGTGGGGTTTGCGTCGAGTACCGCCGTTCGCTCAGCCTAGCTGCTGGTGGACGTCCGACAGCGTGTGTACTATGATGCACTGTGGTCGCAACTACCGTTACTATAATAGTACAGTACAGCCGCAATGTATACGTAAGTATCTCACTATCTCCTCAGCCTTGCCCTGCCGCGCGACGCGTGTATGCAGCGTAAACACTGTTCGCACCGACCCTTCAGCTTCTTGGCATCGCAGCGTTGGCATTTTTGTAATCGGCGCCAAGTAGCAGACGACGGCGTTATTTTTTGTAACTTTTTTTCTTGTTTTTTAAATTTCGTCATCAATTTCTGTTTATACGCGTTTTAGCGCCGCCCCAATATTTACGTCACGGGTACGTCACAACATGGCCGAAAAGGCGAATATCGAGGATCGGGCCCCGGGTGTCCCAGCTAACTTGAACCAAGGGTTACAAAATAATGTATTTGAGGTAGGTCAGCGAAACCAATTGCATTCAACTGCCAGCCTCCTTGCGCACTACAGGCAATTTTTTGTTTTGCAATTACTTAATTAGCTAATTATGTTAATTTATCGAATTTATTAAATATCGACTTTAGACCAATCATGTAAATTGGAAAGTTGTAGAGCACCTTGAGAAACCCCCATTTCACAAATTGCGATAAAGAAAGTCTCACGTGTATCTTTTTTTCCGGGCTCAGAAGAAAGCCCGCGAAATACAAATAATACCACGTGACTAGCGCATTTGTGCGCCGCGATTGTGGTGCTCTCAGTCGTGATTTGAGCGAACGACATAAGCTGCGGCTGTGACCCGGTGGTCCCGTTGCAGCGGCAGGCAGAAATGTTGGCGATGGTTCGAGCGAGCTCGAGCTCGCCCGTCGCCACCGCGATTTTGGCCAGGCCTGCGCACCGCGGCAACCTACATCACGACAGGCGGATGGCGATAAAAACCGGCAAATGAAGGTGAAGCGCTAATTTTAGTCGAGTCACATGATGTCATCTCGCCCCTTTACCCAAGCCTGTATGCGCAGATTCAGTGACTGATACCTTATCGCTCATTCGTTTGTCGTGACGTTCGCTGATGGAGAGAAGGAGGCCTTGTTAGAATGTCGGTGGTGTCGTCTCGCCGCTCTCGCTGCTACTGCACCGTCACGTGGGCCGGCTGTCTGACGCGGGCGAAGAAGCCATCGCAGGTATATCGGCCTGCCGCTTTAACGGGGTCAAGAAGACACGGCCGCAGCTGATTTCGTTCGCTCAAACCACGACTGAGAGCACTACAATCGCGGCGCACAAATGCACTAGTCACGTGGTATTATTTGTATTTCGCGGGCTTTCTTCTGAGCCCGGAGAAAGAGAGACACGTGAGACTTTCTTTATCGCAATTTGTGAAATGGGGGTTTCTGAAGGTGCTCTACAACTTTCCAATTTACATGTTTGGCCTAAAGTCGATATTTAATAAATTAGATAAATTAACATAATTAACTAATTAAGTAATTGCAAAACAAAGAATTGCCTGCAGTGCGCAAAGAGGCTGGCAGTTGAATGCAATTGGTTTCACTGACCTACCTCAAATACATTATTTTGTACCCCTTGGTTCAAGTTAGCTGGGACACCCGGTATATATATATATATATATATTATAACGATCACCCTCATTTCCCCTTCATTCTGCTTGTTGCTTACGGGGGTCTCGGTTCTGGCAGTCTTGAAGCCATAGGTAGCGTAAGAGGGTTCTAGCACAGCTTTCGCCCTCACTCTTGATCACCTTCTACGTGACGCTGGCGGTAACACAGCACGTTCCACGTCCACCGCTATGGCTGAGTGTGGCGCTGGTGAACACTCTCAAGGTTCGTATACAGACAACATTAATACCCAAGAAAGTAGCAGGGTGGACAGCGGCCGATGTAGCTCAAGTTAGTTGGAAGAGCACCGGACGCGATATTCGGAGGTCGTGGGTTTGGTTCCCACCATCGGCACGTGGTTTTTTCTTCTACTTTGTGTTTATTTCTCTTTCCCCTAAATAGAGTACATTACTAATTTATGTGGCTATCGAAGTAAAAATTAAAAAAAAAAAGACAAAGTACAATCCCCAATGCTTTCCTTTGCCTCGCCGACTGTTGGGTTCTTTCCTTCATGTATTTTAACGAGCACCCTCATTTCCCCTTCATATATATATATATATATATGCAGTGTGATTGACACTGTACACACACACGTGTGTGTGTGTGTGTGTGTATGTGTGTGTGTGTGTGTGTGTGTGTGTGTGTGTGTGTGTGTGTGTGTGTGTGTGTGTGTGTGTGTGTGTGTGTGTGTGTGTGTGTGTGTGTGTGTGTGTGTGTGTGTGTGTGTGTGTGTGTGTGTGTGTGTGTGTGTGTGTGTGTGTGTGTGTGTGTGTGTGTGTGTGTGTGTGTGTGTGTGTGTGTGTGTGTGTGTGTGTGTGTGTGTGTGTGTGTGTGTGTGTGTGTGTGTGTGTGTGTGTGTGTGTGTGTGTGTGTGTGTGTGTGTACAGTGTCAATCACACTTAGCGGGAACACGGTCCCGCGTGGCCGCGCACTTGCGGAGCTTGATTGCATCCAACACGGCCATGAATCGGTGCACAATGGCAAACGTGAAGATATACTTTGATCTGTTCTTCGTGTTGCCTGCCACTCTGCATCAGGTTATTATCGGTTTGGGCGCATTGGGGGGGGGGGGGGGGGAAGGGGGGGGGGCAATGGTGTGTAGCTACGTGGAGCCATGTTCCGGCTAAGTGTGATTCACTCTGTACTCCCACCACACGAGCTACCTTACCTGGGACAGTTGACCGAATTTGGTTTTTAAATGTAACCATATGGGTATATAAATACAGCATTTTAATAAAGGTAAACATTGAATACTCCGAATCACTAGCCCAAACTTAAACATGTCGAATTAGTGACCGAGTCCTAGACCACCGAAACTCCCCAAACGAACCCGATTCAGTTTTGGGACGTTTCTTAGGTGTGCATGCGTAGGGGGGGATACTCGGTAACGGGTAGTAGTACCAAGGTAACAGAAGTGGTACCGAACGATTTCTGCATGGTATACTGCTGGGCTAGTTGGTGGTGGTTATCAAACATTATGGTATCGCAGCGCTGCGATACCATAATGTTTGATAACCGAACGATTTATCATGCTGAGATCTATCGGTAATGACGCATCGTGTTAGGCGGTGCTAGGCGGCGTACGTGTGAGTATAAAGAGCCGTCTCCTCAGGAGCTCCTTTCCGGATGCGCTCGTTCCGCGGATAGGGTGACTGCGTGTGTGTGTATGAGCTGTGGATTATCCCAAACCTTCGACGTCTTATACTACTTTTTCATTCACTCACAAAGAAAAACAAGAAGATAGATGAAAAACAAAAAGTACAACATTGATCACCGTGAATACTCTCGCCAAAGACGATCGGCGGAAACTTCAGAGGAACGCGAGGCAAGACTGCGGAGTGGACTTGAACGTAAACGAGCTAGACATGCAGTCGAAACTGAGGAAGAACGCAATGCTCGTCTCGAACGTGAACGTGAGAACAAGAAGAGTTCTAGACGCATCAACGAGCCAACCTCTGAGTGGGGAACTACGTTGGACTTGGTGTTCCCGAACTTCGTTGACGGTGGAGCCGAATTTGTCGTGGACCGAATATGCTCGATAGCCAATTACTTCACTGATAATTGGACTGTGTTTGCACCGATTAAGAATAGGCAAGAAGAATGTTAATCGGAGAGTGAAGGCGGGTTGCAGAAAAAGATAGTCATGGAAAAGAAAGTAGTGAAGGCTTTGAAGATGTCAGCGAATGTGCTAGTGTGTTTGTAATCGTTAATTTAGATATGTGGAAGAGAAGTTAATATAAGTGTGTTTATCGTATGCAAAATAAACGTTTCACTTCGTACTTAGCATTTGTGCAACTTATTTTAATTCCACTCGAATAAGTTACTTGTAAACAACGCTCGTTACTTCAACGTCTTCCAGACGATAGCGGGAATTTTCTTCAACCCACTCTTTGCAGCTATTTTTTTTTTATTCCGGACCTACGTTTCCCGCATTATTTTCATCTGATGTCCTTTTCTGCAGGCTGCAGGGATCATCACGACCGGGCTCTGTCGCTAACGTCACACCGAAAGACGATCTACATAAACTTCCACTAGTACCATATATAGAGCGGCTAGCTTAGCGATTCATTGTTCTCGCTTCTACCTTTAAAGCGATAGTTAGACACTATCTAATTAGTCGACGTCCGGAACACTTATAGGCTTTTTAATTACAGGAACGGCTGAAGCACCACAACTTGCAGGGCAAATCAGGGTAGTCTGGATTGTATGTGCTCTTCAGATAAGCGATCTACTTCCGATAGCAAAATATTACCCTGATGACGACGCTGCTTACTCTAAAGTGTGTGCCCGATGGAGAAATTCACCTTTCAAGCAAAAAAAAAAAAAATCCCTACTACTGGCCTACCACAACTTATCGTTCAGACCGCACAGGATCAATCGTATCCTCTCATTTTGTGCATTTTGGAGTGAATCCGAGACCACCGCAGATGGCGTAGTAGAAGGGAAGACGAGCGCCACGTGCTGTGGTGCGCATCTCGCCGGCATCTCCTTCCATCGTCCGCGTAGCTCCCTGCACCCGCCCCGGGTCGGCGCCCCGCTGCTGCGGAGCCAGGAGGAGGCCGTCCTTATCACTCGCCAGACCGGCACAGCTGTCGCAGCTCCTTCTCGGGCCGCGCGCCGAGAGACGCGCTGCCTGCTAAGCTGTCGTCGGCAGTCCCGTTGGCACCTAAACGCGTCAGCGGTCGTCACCGTAAAAGTGTCGCCCTGCAGCCCCTCGTCGCGGCGCAGTGCATCCGTGCGCGACAACGCTGCGCGGTGGGGGCCTACCCTCCCGCAGAGCGCTGCCGCCGCCGTGGCTGACTCAGGGAACAGCATGAGAAACGTGGCCCGTCTGCTGTCGGAATTGTCTTCGTGGGTTCCCTCAACGTGACGGACGCTCGCCGCTGTTTGTGCAGGCCACACGTCAAAGGGTCCGCATGTGTTCGCCAAAATCGAGCCCGACAACTCGCGCCCTCGCGTCACGTGAGACCTTCAAGTTACACCACCGTCGCTAGAACTCGCGCGACTGAAAGAGACCCGAGTTGTTAGGGAGCGATGTTATTTCCACTGCTGGACATTGCCAAGACCGTGGAGCAGTGTGACACATGTAAAAGGCGATGACATCAGGCTTTGTTGACGGCACACCGCCGTGAAAACTTTCATAGCATTAATCTATAGAGTGCATTGAAGTGACCGAAGTGCTGTTTTAAAAGATTTCTGTTTCCTATCCACTCGAACGAATTTCAAGGAGGAACATACTCTAGACACAACAGTGCGGAGCTGTCCATGAGCTAAGCTTTTCCTTATTCTGGCCTGTCTGATTAGCAACGCGCATCACTATTTAGAGCAAGAGCTAGCGTCTTCTTGTGTTGACGCCTGACCCTTTCACTGTGCAGTGTTCTGGCTACAGTCATTTTAGCATAGAGTTAGTCCGACACACTATTCTTGCTGAGTTTCGCAAGGCACTCAAGAACTGCAATCCAAATTTTAACAACAGGTGGTCAATCCAGAAGCAGACATAAAAAAAAAAAAGAAATGTGCGCTCGTCTCGATTACGTAATAGAACATCGCTGCAGACTATATACTGAACTTAGGTGAGACTTCATTCAGTAGAGGCGCATTTTTGATATTGTTAAAAAGATTCCTTTTTACTTGTTGGTGCTGCCATGGTGTCTCAGTGGTTTAGGGTGCTAGACCGCTGAACCCAAAGACACGGAATCAAATCCCGGTTGCAGCGGTCACTTTTCGATGACGGAGAAATGCAAGGGATCTGTGTAATGTGCGATGTCAGCACCCGTTAAAGAACCCACGGTAGGCGGCTGAGATTTCCGGAGCCCTTTCCTACGACCTCTCATAGTCTGAGTCGCTTAAGGACGTTATCAACTCTGTAAACCAAACCAAACAAAGTTGTATGGTACAAGTGAACGTAGCCAAAAACTCGCCAGTTTTATCCCCTAGTTACGCATAGCACAGGTCTTAGATAGTACCATGCAGCACCTCCGCCTCCATATATAGTTTTGCGCACCTCAAAGGCGAAATGTGTTGGCAGTGGGCACCAAAAAACAAGTTAAATCTAGCCTAAACCTGCACTGCATGCTTCAATAGCGCTATCACGCGTTCTATTTCAATATGGTGGCTATGACTTCATTGACCAGTATGTACCTTTTGAGTACGTAATATCGTGTGCTTAAGTGCGGCCGCCACGGAAGACAAAAATGAGCACGATACTGTATATATTTTTGGCCGAAAGACTACTCTCTCATCACCGATATTCGTAAAGAACTGTCTCAAGCTAAATAAATGCCTCGGCAGTGCAGGCGAGCACAACGACGCGTTCAGCCTGCGTTAGCATAAGGTAGCTGGCGTCCATATTTCAACGTCCGGCAGGAGGCGTCCGCTGGGCGCTACATCCCACTGCGCAGAGCAGGGCGAAAGAAACCGACAGGCGTGCCAAGCCTGTATGGAGGCGCCGTGTAGGGCGTGCGACGCGACTGCTAGCCCTTCATCTTTGTGTGGCGGCGTCGGCGAACGCGCGAGCAAAACAAGGGAGCAATTTGTCTTTGACTGCTCTCTTGACGTAGAACAACTGTTTCCTGCCTTTGACGCCAGCGGACGCCGCGCTTCTCGCGGCTGTCTGCAGCGCCACTGCTCGCAACAAGGCATCAATTAGACAAAAAAAGAAAAGGCTCAACTAGTCGGTCGACCGCAGAGAGCGCGCCCGAATTCGCCGTGCCTGTCAGCTGGGCTGCTTGGGATCGTGCCTCGCATGTCGGGCCGTCAGTCGGAGCCTCATTTCTGCGGTGTCCCTGTCTATTATTCCTGCTTGTCGCGACACTGTCGACAATGCGACGTGCACTGGGTGCGCGCTGCTAGCAGGAAGCGCCTTCACTACCGCATGAGGTGCAGCGGGAAATTTGTGAACGACACTAATACGTTGTGCGATGATTTCACTTCATCCTATTGTTTTTTCGTTCTCTTTACTACTCACTTTCTATTTTTTTTTTTTAATTTAACCGTAAAGAGCTGTTTCGATGCTCTCTCAGCGCCTAAACCTAACTTTCTCGGCTTCTCCGGTGTAAGCATGAGAATTCTGGTGAGCCATCTAGTACTCGGAAGCTATACCACAATACGAGTCATATATAGTGCCGGAAGCAATGCCCTGCATTGACAGCATGTAGTCGAGAGATATGCGCTTGCTTAATTCACTGCCTTTCGTGGCGTCCTGAAACAGATAACAAACAAATACCCGCGACCCCATACGTCGAATTCGAGCCTGTTCGTCGCTTGGTTCCCAGCATCCAGAAAACAAGAATCAAGCAAAAAACATCGGCTTGTTGCGCCTAGGGCAGCGGACTGTCTTTTCCGGCCCGGTTACGTCGTCATTGGTATCCCGCAGGATGATGAACAACTCGCGCTGGTTAACACCCTCGCCCTAGCCTTAGAGCGGAAAGCAGTCTCTTTTCGCATGATTTACGAGCGCTTGCGAGGCCAGGGACCCGCCGTTAAACGCGAGCAAATTATAACCAGGCATGAAGAAACGCTCCACTCAGCTGCCGCGCGCTTCCTCGGCCTTTCTGCTGCTTCTCCTTCGGGGGAGAAGCCACCCGTCATTCCCGAAGTGGCTGATTTACAGCCTGGAAGCGAGGAAAGATATACCGCTCTGCGTATCGTAGGCAGCAGAGAAAAACAGAGCGACGCTGCCCGTTTGGCACTCTCGGAAAAGAAGTTATCAACGGGAGCAGCGGACTTTCAAATGACACCTCTGCTCGTTTTCCCCGAAGTCACGTCTACTACACGCAGGGGTCGGGTGGGCTGGCACAGTCGTTGCAGCAGGCGAGCCGACTAGAGCCGACTACTATACCCAGCACGATTTAGGGCCCGCAGAGGAAGAAAGCGACTGCGGCGGGGACATCCGGTGGTGGCTGGCGAATGAGTTGCGCGCCTGCTCGCTGGGGCTAAAAGCGTCTGGTCGCCGGTGCTGGCGCTGCTGATGCTGCCGAGGCGCGGAGCGTGGGGGCGAATGCATAAACGGCGCTAACTGATAACGATGGAGATTTACGGTGGCGCGAAGCAACTGAGCGCAGGGGGAAGGGCAGGACGCCACTGCGTCGAATCGGAAGAAGAGAGACTGCGCCGGGCGGGTAAATAAACGGGCCGAGAGAGGGCGACGGAGTTACGAGACCCTAGCGGAAGACGACGGCACTCGGACGGTTACCCCGCGTAGCTGCTGCACGCGGCAGGCATCGAGGAATTACAGCTGCGGTAGCACCGCGGGCCAAGTCAGAAATGTGAGGCACACTCAATTGGAGCCGACGACAGAAGCAAGAAGTGACGGAAATAACAAGCAAAGCGAAACGCGGTGCACAGAGAGAACGACAACCGGGACGCGTCATGCATTCCGCAGTCGAGAAATTTAGTGACTCGTAAATCACCCGTAATGCATCGGTGTTTTCGTCGCGCTGGTGGCGTAAGGAATGGTCGTGGAGGGGAGATGGGTGGTGTGGCTGCTTTTGTTTTTGCTTCCTTTCATGTTTCCTTTCCAGCGAAGTTTCGGGTAGAGCCGGTGCCTCTACTTCGTACTTTTTTTTTTTTTTTTTTCTGCTGTATCTCGTAAGCCCGCGTCGCCGCGTACACGACGTGTTGCAAATGTCGTGGTTGTGAAGCTTCTGCGCTACGCAGTTGTGCTGCATTGAGTCAGGACCCCCACACTCCTCTTCACGCTGCCATACAGTGCGTTCCCTCTAGTGTGCCGAAATGAGAGGCGTATCGACTCTCGCTCACTAAGAGAAAGCTTTCACAGAGGTACGAAATAGCCACCGCTGGAATCTGATGCTTAGAGTATCGCAGGCTTACGACCTGCAGCGGCTGTTAAGGAGGAGGAAAAAGCCTATTTATTTACAGCTCTTGTACACAGGTGGGGCCGTACTCACGGCAACGTCCCTGCTGGCCGAAAGTTGATCGCAAATGAACAGCTGCGCTAGGCACTCCCAGAATGCCCCGCTTTGCGACGCGGTGACGAAGTGGCATTATGTGCCCCGCCAGTTGCCTTCATTAGAAAACCGTCTGAGGAGTAGTCTGCCTCCCAAATGAAATTGCAACTATTCATTTTAGGCTGCTTTCTAATTCCAAATGGGGCTACCGACCTCTACCGTCGTCCGCAGCGCGGTTGTACTGTTACTCTTTCTATTTTTTGTGCAGCGGAGGGTAGAAAAATTGAGAAGGTTGATAAAATAATAGAAAAGCGGGAAAGCACAATAATGTTTAGTTACAGCATGAAAAACACAAAAGGACAGGCTGAACTGAAGTATGCGAGCATTTTGTCAAAAGTTTGGAGCCATCCCAAGAAGTTAGGTTTGCAGACCGCCGGGCTGTTGGCCACGTACAACGGCACACCAAGAGGTCGTGTTGGCCTGCGTCTTGATATATATATTTTTTTCTAGAAGGCTCCTCGCGTCGCCCCCACCCCAATTATCCGGCCGTCCCAAAAAATAAGGGAGCGATATGCTTGCTTTCAGAGGGCCGTCGGGAGGCAATGTAAAAGCCGTTCCCACAGCAAGGACTCTGGAAGGAGGCGAGCGCTCGGTGACGGGCCTGTGTGTCGCGCTCCCACACATTGTTCGCATGCAGCGGTTTATGGCCCTTTTCGAAGAAGCATGCTCTAGGATGGTTGGAAAGTGTAGAGCGGGGAAAGCTACGAGCGTACATCCCAGCAAAGAACACGTGCGAGCCATCGCGCTGAAATGGGGCGCTTAATTGGTTTTTGGTCGCTCTTCGGCGATGGTCGACCAGCCGAGTTCAGACGCCGTGTGTATCTGTAATGCGAGCGAGGCTGGTGGATGTGGCTGTTTGGGAGAGGTTGGGTCTCTCGGTCATCTCTTCAAGGGAAATAGATTGAAATGTATTCCTGGAATGCACGCTAGGCTCGCGAATGAAGCACCGGCGTCTCATTCGTCTGTTCAAATTTGAAGAAAACACCACGAGCTCCCCAGAATGCTGGGAAAAGCAATTTATGCGAGTATTTTGGGGTCAAGGAGGTGACTTGGGCAGGGGACCCTCAGTGGCACGTGAGTTGGAGCGAATGTTCGGACCGAGTTAAGCTTTGCGCTGAACGCGCTCCGAGGAACGAGGAACCGCTAAGAGTAACGTGATGCAAATTAAGTCAGGTAGGACAGGGTGCCATTGCGGGCAAAACTTGGCCTGGCGTTCCTAATCGTTCCAGATGGTAGCGACCGCCCCAGCAGTAGTATAAAAAGTACATATAGTAGTGTAAATAGATTATGTTGTACATTTATGCCGAGAAGAAGTACGTCCATCAGTCTCGTCCATTTGCAAAGTATCGCACTCCAACAAACCCCATCTCCACCGAGGACCTGACATTGAGAAACTGCAACAAGTACATCTCCGAAGTTTAATGGCAATAGCCACTGGTCGCTTCGGAGCACGCTTTCTAGCACCGGGATGACAACTTCGAATTCCACTGATCGACCAAGATATGTTGCGCGTATTCCGCTGGTCGTCTGGAGCAACTCGAGGAGCTCCAGCTCGATCCGCTGACCATGCGTCGGATCTCGCCGGAAGTTCAGGACGGGGATGTCGTCACTTCGGAATTTTTTTGGCTGTTTTGGCGGTTTATACCACGTCACGTGAACTTCCTTCGTCATCACCTCCCTCCCTCCTTTAATAACCTATCTGCAAGGGACACCTGTCCTCAGATCGATACCAGCGACCAGCAATCTTTGATGGCCAGAGCTCGAGCGCCGGCGACTGGGGCTCTGGACTGAGAGCACCACCTGTGTACCAGTGGCCGCATAACAAAGGTGTGTTCGGCACCACCACATCGGCACCGGCGGACGCCACCAGTCTGCAACATTTAGACAAAGAGGAACGTTTCCAAGCTGTTCGTTGTTGCCACTTCTAGGCACATCCTATACGAAAAGTCCGTTATAGCTATGCTATGAAAAGGAACTTCTTAATATATGCATGCACTTAGCAGCAGCCCAGACCGTCACCGCCGAGATCTTGACAAGGCCTGCGCACCCCAGCATCCTACGTCACGACAGGCGAATTGGCGATAAAATACCAGCAAATGAAAGTGCGAGCGCGCATCTGAGTCACTTCAGCAAGCCAGCGCGCTCAGATTCATCGGCTGGTCCTTTATCGCTCATCCGCTCGTCGCGCCGTTCGCTGATGGGAGAGAATGTGATGCAACGGCCTTGTTAGAATCTCGGTGGTGACGGCCAGACCCGGTGCCGACCACCGGAAACCTCTTTCTGGTTCTGCTTCGCTCCGCTGTTACGTACTCTTAATGACGAATTACGTTAAAGGTATTTGACTTACTTTCGTTTGTCAATTTTCATCTCAGGGCTCTTAATTTGCTCTGTGTCACATATACGGAAAGCATCCACTGGATTTTCTATTTTATCGGTCATATATATATATATATATATATATATATATATATATATATATATATATATATATATATATATATATATATATATATATATATATATATTTTTTTTTTTATTTCTCCTTCGGGCAACATACAGGTATTGCCCACGAGGCAAGACAAAAGGAGGTGCTAAACCTCCTGACTGGGTCTTGTCCTCGCCTGGGTACAGCAGCAGGAGCGGTATTGCATTGTACAACAACAAAAGGCTGTCTTTGCCATCGCTTACAAAACAGACGCATCATAAACAGTTCTTGTAAATATATACAGATAATAAAATAATAATACACACTAAATCATATACAAAAATGGTACAGTAATGCAATACATTAGGGTTGTTCCAACCGATACAGCATTCCTACGACGCAGCAACCCCACAGACCATCCACCACAGAACACCGCACAATCTGCACGACACACCACCCCATCCGCACGGCATATCATACGAATTGTATGGCATATCATACAGACCGCGCGATATGCCACACAGACCGCACGACATCCTACTATGAACAATCTATGAGGCCACCGCACCACAGGACCCCCCCCCCCCCAGCAGGGTTACATCAAACGGAACCAGAAGTAAGCATTTTGTTAGGACACAACGTTAGACAAAAAGAAAGACGAACAGATGCGTTTAAAACCCCTGTGCGTGGAACTTATTTTAGCTGCATCTATATATATATATATATATATATATATATATATATATATTTTTTTTTTTCTGTAGGTTTTTGTTCGAGCGGGTCGCTCAGTGACGCGTGAAAAGTGTTCGCCTGGTCCTAGTAAGATGAATTACGTTTATGTCTGAATATCTGCTGATTCTTTTTCAAGAAATTTCCAAATCGCTGCGACGTCTTATAAAGCGATCGTGAACTGTTCGCTGGTTCACAGCTGCTCGCACGAAAGCTGTGCATTTGTCGATTACTGTTGGCGCCCTGATGGGCAGTGAACTGTTTCGATTGCTTGTTGACAGTAGGGCTCACCGAACTACCAACGAGCAGCCTTACAACGTGCCACGTGGAGCCCCTGGAAGGGGATCTGTCGACGGCGCATGACGAGCCAGAGTGACAAACAGTAGCTGCCCTCCCAATGTATACGTTGCGTACACCACTGAATGATACGAGTGCTCCTGCGCTAAATACACATTTGAACCGCGGCTTACAACGCAGCCGTGAGGTTCATGTAGCACAAGTGATGTTTTCACATCACTTCCGTAATTAACAATGCCAACCGCGCTCTCGGCTACCTTCGTCGTAACTTTTCTTCTGCTCCCATTTCACTTAAACTTCTGCTCTACAAATCTCTAGTTCACAGTAAGTTGGAATATGCTGCATCCATTTGGGATCCCTTTAATGAAAACCTAATCAGAATTCAGCACCCTCGAACTAATACAGAATAACTCGGCACGTTTCATCCTTCGGTACTATAACCGCACCGCCAGCGCAATATCTATGAAGAGTGCATTACAGTTAACATCTCTTGCTAGCCGTCGAAAGTACGCTTGTCTTTGTTTGCTTCATAAAATAATGTTTCATAACCCCAGTCTGCGCAGCGATCTTATACCTCTCCCATCATATGTTTCGTCACGAGTTGATCATTCACAAAAAATCGGTATTCCTTTTTTTAAAACTAAACATGCAGCCGAGTCTTTCCTCCCGCGAACAGCAAAGGACTGGAACCACCTTCCCGGAACTACTGCTTCCATCATTGATCATCAGCGTTTTTGTTCCGCGTTAGCTAATATTGTATGATTAGAATTGTAACACCCTGTACATAACTGCATATCTACTGCACTGTATATATATCTATTGTATTCTACCACTCCCCTCTTAAATGCCCTCAGGCCTTGAGGGTAAAATAAATGAAATGAAATTAAAGTGCAGCCAGGACGCGTCCTCGTGAACCGAAGCCGGTAGAGCCCTGTCAATATCAGGTGGCTCAAAACCCCATTTGTTGAAGTCGGGATTACGCGCTCTCGTACGAGTTAGCCAAATAAGGTAACCTTTAGAAGAGTTTGTCACCTTTGAACCGGGATCGTTTTTCGCGCGTCCCGGAGACTTTTCTCACCGATTATACGTGTTACATCAGATTATATTTCCAGTTTGCCACTCCTTTTTTCCTTTTTGTAATAGCGATTGTAACACGTAAAACACGCCCGGCGTGCTGAAAAATGCCTTCTCCCTTTGATTGATAACCCTTTCCAGCTTAATTTGTTTATTTTTGTTGATCAAGTGTTAATCAAGAAAGCGTGACTGCAGAATATGCGATCAAATGGCGGATAATATACGTGGACATATTAAAGAATGGTCGGGGTCACCTTCTGTGGGGTGGTATTCACAGTTAGTGTGAGTTAAGAAAATTTTACGGCAATGAGTGACAAAAAATCTGCATGATGGAAAATTACCTGTATGATGCTGCACAAAAATGATGCGAATTAATAGTTTTAGCTGATGCATAAACTGCCATTTCACAGCAGTTACTATAGAGGCCGCGCTTCGCTCCGTTCGTACACAGAAAGTTATGCCGCGGATCTTCCTCGTGGAATGTGTAATACTTTCACGCTGTTTCGAGTGCTCGCACCAGGCGCAATCCGCCTTCGTGAATGTCTTCAGGCCTCGAAGATTCAGGACTGTCGGTAGACGTCGTCCATCATTCGAGCTCACTTTCGCTCCCTTTTCATCTCTTCACATAGCTTGCTCCTTCTGCCTGCCATACAAGGTCGCCCACCAAATTCTGTTATTCCACATTCGCGCGCCGTTTCGCCATCTACATTGCCTACACCTTTCAGCAATCGCCCGAGGGTCACTCTTGATTACTACACTCGCGTTGATAAGAAAAGTACACACGCATGTACGAGGAACAATTTATTCAGCAAGTAGCCCGAACAAATAATGAGCCCGCCAACCGGATGAGCTCCCGGTACTAGAATCTCGGAGCGCTAACAAGCGCAGGAGGTTCCAATATTGTTCTGCAGTATAATTCCCATTGCTTGCAGTCCTCCCCACGTTTACAGCAGCGGGTACAGTTCACAGAGTCTCGTTGCAATCTTCACTCTCAGCCGTCCTGCTACATGGCACTAGCGCCAACAGACACAGTTGAAAAGGGGTGGGGGTAAAAACGGCTGAAAGTTTGCTGACAGCGCTGTCAGCCGCGCGCGTGCGCACGTATACATTTTAGTCTTCTAGATGGCGTCACCTTCAGCCCGCCGACATGGCTCGTTCGCTCGCTGCTTAGCATCGCGCAAGCGGCTGACTCTGCAAGCCTGTCCGCTGGAGCCTTCATCGCACAATGGCTAATAGAAGCAGGCGCTCGCAAATTGAGAAACGACTTCGAAGGCCGCGCCGGTGCCAACTCTTTCACGCCCTCGCGTTTTTGAGTGCGCCGCAGCGATGAACGACAAGACTGCAAGGTTGCCATGAAAAAAAAAAAAAAAAAAAAGGAAGAAAAAAAAAAGTCAATAAGCGGTGAACGGTTTGCCCGCCCAGCGAGACGGATTCGTGCGATTGGCCAAGTTGACGCACCATCGATCAATCAGCCTAGCTCCTTTGCGTGAGCGACTTGTTTTCGTCCACAAAGGACGAAAGGAGAGCGCGATTCGCCTCTGCGTTGTCCGCTCCGCAGAACAAAAAGCCCTCTTCTTGTAACGCCGCTAGGGTTGTGTACGGTGCGAAATAGCAGCGGCGGCCACCGGTGAATGAATGTGTATTGCGTGCCACGCATGGTTGCGTGGAATGGCTTCGACCGGATCCCAGGACATGAAAGGCGAGACAGAAGGGGCCGAGTTTAAGCAGGGCCTTGGCACACATGCCCGGCGGGCGACCCAGCGGGTGTCAATTTTGACAGGCCGACTGTCTCCCTTGGGCCGGATAGTGCAGACGTAAACGGTCTCTCTCAGAGAGACCATCCGTTTCCGGTCATGGCTGGCTAACGCGTTCTGCAAAAGAAAGGCGGAGATCGCCTGGTCGCATGGATATTTAGGTGCTCTTGAGAAAAAACAGCACGACATCATCGCCATCATCTTAGCGTATGCTCTTTGATGTTGAAAAAAACTTATAAGGCGACTATTATTACTCAGAGTAAGGCTAGCACACAGTCACAATGAAGAACACGCGTGTGAGAACTGCCCTGCTAGGATGCGGTCCCGGTCTTGCCCCGGCAATTCTTGAGTCAGCCACTCATCCCCGTCCCCCCAATCCTTCCGTTTCCATCTCGCGGTCGCGAATTATGCTCCGCATCTTCCTTTCGCTGCTACTGTACACTGCGGGGAGGCCTACACGGAGTTTCTTCTTTGCTTAGAAAAATCGTTAGGTCTAGTGTGCCCTGGTGTCTGGCTGCGGCTGGAGCAAGGTGGTCGCTTAATTGGCTTTTTCAGGCGCGGTGTGCATGTTCGTCGTCGGAGTCCTGTAGTCCCTTTGTTCATAAAATGGGAGCAAGTAGAACGGTTTTCGGACGATCTAAACTCTTAGAAAAAGTTCCAGGGTTGCCCTAATGCCCGCTTAGGTGCAGTAGTATGAAAGCATTGAGAGTTGTCTCACGCCGCCTGGTGGATTTGTCTGACATTACGCTAGCGAACCACGGCCGCACTCGGCGAGATGGCTTGTGTGCATGGCGTATTTACCTATAAATAAAGGTGCAGCGCAGTTGGAACTTTATGAAGACGACGATGCTCAATGCACAACGCGAGATTGTGTTGTAGTCTTTACACGAGGCGTGATCGACTGCGGCAGAACTATAGTGCTCTCGATCCTGATCTGTACGTTGTGGAGTGCGTTCGAAACCCACTAGCAACACTTTTTTCTTTTTATTTACAGGTCGCGCGTACGTGCTATCTCCATAAACCTGTCCACGCCATTCATCAGCGAAGAAATGCTTTCGCAATAAAAGAAAACAAAAATTCGAAGAGTCCTTTCTTTTCGGCTCGGCGGCCGCAATCCGAAGAAACAAAGAAAATGTTTGACGACATATTGCTGACAGTCAGATCAATTACTGCGGAACACTCTTCTCTCACTGATTTCCAATTAGGCTTCTTATAAGCCACCAAGATACTTTGTTGGGCGAGTTGGTAAATATCCATTGTTAATAAAAACAGCGCGAACAGGAAGACACAAGACAAGATAAAAGGAAGCGACATGACGTAAGCGGTGACTCACAACTCAGCCGGGCAAACCTTCTTCATCCTGAGCGGGGTGGTCAATGCAACATCAAAACCATACCTCTTGCCAACATTCTTTAGGCCATGAGAAATCCTATGCACATACGGTACCACCGCAATCTTCCTCTCCTTCTCAGCCGTGCAGGGCTGGGATTTCTGCCTGACCGTTCTTTTAAGGCCCTTGAGTAATTGACAACAGGCCTCATTAATAACCGAATCCCGAAAGCCGGCATTTGCAATTATTGTCAATTGCCGTTCAAAACTGTTGCTTCCCTTGCTCTTTCAAGCAAAGAGATTTTTTTTTTTTTTTTTTTGAGTGACTTTTTGCATAGCAGATGAATCCAGGGGTGTTTCACGCGAAAGCTTCGTTTTAGTCACTTTTGTTTTTGTCTGGGCCTTGGAGTAAAAGCTGAGGCTGAGTTGTGAGTCAGCGCTTGTCCTGTAGCTTCCTCTCATCTTGTCCTATGTCTTCCTGTTCGCGCTGTTTTTATTAACAATGGTTCTTATGAGCCAGCTGCTGCTCCCCTATCATCGCAAATTTCCCAATCCCATATTCACAACTGACCTTTACAGTGTGGCGGCTTCCTTTTCTTCGAATTCATTACACTTTTCTATTGGACATCTGTTTACATATTACATGATCAACATTGCACCTTTGTCTTAACATATCATGAACTCGTGTTGTTCCCTAACTGATACTTAGCTGCACTTTTTCTTTGGGCTACCAGCTTCAACTGCCTAAGGGAGTACTGACCAGCTGTATCAATATATCTGTAGCTGATTACTCTGGAGTCGCATTTCTGGCGTCCGCATAATTATTACTGCGTGATTTTTTTGAAGCAGGGGAAAAGGAAAATTTTTCTGAGCCAAAACTCTACTTACCTGGCATGTCATTTTACTAAGCTGCAGTTTAGTATATATATATATATATATATATATATATATATATATATATATGTGTGTGTGTGTGTGTGTGTGTGTGTGTGTGTGTGTGTGTGTGTGTGTGTGTGTGTGTGTGTGTGTGTGTGTGTGTGTGTGTGTGTGTGTGTGTGTGTGTGTGTGTGTGTGTGTGTGTGTGTGTGTGTGTGTGTGTGTGTGTGTGTGTGTGTTATGTACTTTTTTTCTTTTTCGACAGATCAGGATGCCGGTCAAATGAAATTTTCTCCGTTCGTAATCTACATGTTATTTTTTTTTTTTCTGCACCTGAATACGGATGGATGTACCCCCTAATACTTCAATTACGGTGCTCCTTATCTCAACTGTTGTTCCTTTAGTTTTGCAAAAAAAAAAAAAAATCGTTTTGTAAAAAAATTATTCCTTTACGTCTTACCGTTATGCTTTTCTTGTCAAAGTCCTCATCTTGCGCTGTCGTTTTTTTTTTTTTTTCGAATCATTTAGGAACGCGCCATGTCATTAGAAATCGCTGATTACTGTGGCGCTTTCCATTAACTCGGAGGCTATAGCTATAGCCCCAGTCCAGCCTTCTGATTAACTACGTAACCAGATATGTGTGCTGTTACTTCAACTTTTCTATAGTTGAATGCTGCATGATTATATATATATATATAGCTAGCTGCGATGGGCCATTTCATGGACCATGCTGAGCTCTCAACTTTCTCATGCTCAAATTCTGAACATTTCCAATCTATGCGTGCGGCAGACTGCTTCATAAAAGTTCTTTTGCCCATGTTATCGTGTCTACGAGAGCGTCCGGCTCACTTGGCACATAATGTGCATGACGAAAAGAAAAAAAAAATGTCTGGACGCGAAAGCGACCGGTTGGTATGCTCACTCTAGTGATGGCGCTCTCTCTGTCTCCCTCCTGGACCGCTGAACACAATGCACTGTGGCGTGATACAGGTTACGTGCGTGTTATGATCACTATTTATATCCCAGAGACCAATAGTTCTACAACTCAGTTGTCTGCTAACGAAACGCTCGAACAAGGAGCGGTTGCAGTGAATGCCAAGTAGAAATGTGGATTTCCAAATGCTTGGAAGGCAATTAGCCAAAAACGAGAAGATTAACGTAAACCCTATGCAACATTTGTTGCCTTTTTTTTTTTGCGCTTTTGTTCAGCAGCAGTTTTCTGAAAAAAAAAAAAGAAAAAAGAAGACACGTGTTAATACCACCAACGCCACCAAGCAGTATGTTAAGAAACGCCTGAAATCCAATTCCCCCCACCTGATCAATACCAGGCAGTCCGTTCGAGCCCTGTACATATCGTTTTAGTGAGAGTCATTTCAGGAACTCCGGTTCGTGCTAAAGGTTCCGCGGGGATGTCTCTATGACGTGTGTTCGTCTTGGCTTGGCACGCATTGCCGACTTCATTGGAGAGCATCAAGAAATGGCCCTGAGCGACGACTGCTCCACCGGGCGTGTTCGCCAGGCGTCGAGTGCAGGCATAAGTGGCGCCGGAATAGGAGGCGGTGGGGGAGGGACAGGCTTCGCATTTCGATCAGTCGCGATGGAAGTTCGCCTCCGTGGACCGGGAGCTTCCCCGAAAAGGCGCGCTCTGCTCGTTTTGATAAAGGCCGCGTGCGAGGCCGTCTACAAACGCCGCGCCGTGTTCGCGCGTCTTCTCGCATTGCGCTGATAGCGACTTCCCGTGTTTACGCGCGGTTCTTTCAACGCCATAAACTGCTTTCGGGAGGGGGCTCAAAGACGACCAAGATGCAGCGGAGAGAGAAAGTGCGAATAAAGGACAGCAAAGAAGAGCGAACGTCGTCGGCGCGCAAAAGGCAGCGTAAAACGGTGAACTGCGGTAAAGCCCTCGGGGTGCGCGAGGAGTGCGGAATGCGTTTTGTGTCCGTCGCGGGGACTTTTAAAAGGGGACCGTCTCGTTGTGCCGCGAAAACTGGCGCCGGCAAACGTCGGCAGCCAATCCCAGCGGGGCAATAAACTTGTACGGCACACCCCGGAATGTTCTGGACTCGCGGGCCGATATAAAAAGATAGGAGGTGGCTCCTCGGCGCTCTTCTTTCTCGCTCGCTGCTCATGGCCATTTGTTGCGGGCCCCTCGCACGCCCTCGCCACGGGGCCTGCGGGTATCTTTACGCCAAGGTAAACCCGCGGTAACTGCGCCCCGGCTGACTTCGCTGGAACCTCGGGCGCGATTGCCGTGACTGCGCCGCCGCGGGTTATGGGTGTGCCGCGCTCGTTTCCTGCTTCGCGAGCGTCCCGAGCGCGCGCGCTGCAAACTTTCCCAGAGCCCCTCTTTGGGAAGCGACGCGGTCATTTACGACGAGCCGCCATTACGCGCTTCCGCTGTTGTTGGAGGCTCACGATTTGGTTTCGCGTTGTCGCGCCAGAGCCGCACTCGAGGACCGGCAGCCGAGGTTCCGCGGCCTCAGGCTCTCTCTCTGCAGGTCGCGAGCCGCTCTGCACCAGCGCTTTGATGCCACTCTCGACTCCTAGATCCAAATCCACACAGCTTGAAGGAGGTGAAGAAAGAGCGTCGAAAAATTTCTTGTATCCTGGCGATGTGCCGTCCGATTGTTGTGCCTGTAGTGACATCGGGGGAAAGAAAAATTTAACAAGCTCGGTGTAGTATATGAAGCACCATGCACCGGTTGGTTGCCGAATTTTGGCGCCTGATGACTCGTTTTCATAGCGTATTTTTCTGTCATTCGCCTCGTTCCCTATCCTTGTTGAGAACCCCTGCTCGTATGTGGTACTCTTTCTGAGAAAACGACATTCTACACAGCCTGAACTCATTCCAATCTACCGCCAACTTCGTGAAAGCCCTCTGTTGTGTCACGCAAAAGCGAATCATGCTAGAGAAAAGTCGGGCGGGGTCTCGGGAACGAACATGAAGCTCTTTTTTTGACGAACACGTATAACTATCCGGTGCATCTCTAGCACCATATTAACGTCATTGTAGATACCTGCATCAATTAATCGCTTTTTTAAAAACCTAGATATATTAGATTCGCCCAGATTCGCACACAGATATTCATATACGCACACATCAGCAAGGCGTTCGTCCTTTCGCAAACAAAATCAGGTAAGCTTTCGCTTCGCGCAACGCGCCGGTGAGCGGAGAGAAGCGCGCCGTCTATGTATAGAGAGTAACGAAGAGGTCATAAGGTATCATGTCAGGCTCTCTGATATATAGCGTCGGAGTATTAAGTAGTTGCATACGAACGCTATAGATGCAACATTCTAGAGCTCACTAAGGGTGTGTAGGAGTAAGGAACTAGCAATCTCAATATCGACTAGTGCCGAGTAATTAAGCAGCCGATATGTTGGGCAAAAAATATCAGAGTTGTGTTTGAAGGCAGCTTTCTGTGTCAGCTAGCATGCTAACTGGTGGTAGATGCAGTATGCGAAGAATAAGTAGAGGACTTGCTACTGCCACTTTCATTTATTATTATTATTTTTTATTTTATCGCGACGTTGTGGATGCACAGGATGAACATCACCACACGGCGATGAGGGAAGCAGTCCTGTTGTGTTAGAAGAGGCGACAGAGCATTCTTCGTTTTCTTATGGGTATGCATATGTCGTTCTAGGTTTCTGTAGTGAACCGCCTACCAATTCAGTACCTGCTTGCTACACGCTTGCAAAAATCAGAACGAATACACGGAAGCTGAAATGGAGTATGCTACAAAACGTTCGAAAAACTGGGCTGTGATTCTGTGGTATTTAACGAAGCGTGTTTTCTGGAAAAAAAAAAAAGAAAAGAGAAAAAGGCAGAGGTTTAACGTGAATAAATCTAGTATCACTTGCGAGAGCTCTACTTTGTAGTAGTTTATCTTGCTAGATGTAGATGACGTTATCGTCGTTTCCCCATCACCTGTCAGTGACACGCTCGTGAGGAGGACCGTGATGCATGGCGCCCAAGTTACCAGGTGTGACATAGATATGAAGCCCCGCTTTAAACACGCCTTATTCGAGCGTGCCTGCGTTGCCTAAGGGCAGCGTGTCTAAGTCGGGACCCAATTGTCCTAGAAGACTGGATTCAGTCTTGGAGATTACAGAGGCGTGTTTAGTACTAGACTTGTTCCTGGCCTGAGCCTGGTCTGTGTAGTTCGCGGACCAGGCTAGGCCGGCTAGGTTCGAGTTTCTTCGGGCTAGGGCCGGATACGGGCCTATAATAAATAAAATGTGCTTGGCTCGGGCGGGTTATGGAAGAGGGTGTCGGGCTCGAGCCTGGCCCGGCTCAATAACTATGCCCCGTGTCTTTATTTCACACTTCGGATCTCTTGTGTGACAGTGGAGTGTAGAAATATATAAGCGTCAAACGCTAGAAACAAAGGAAGTCACTGATCCCGCGTGCACTGGTGATGAGTGTGAGCTGTACTGTCATGCGGTCAATCTGGAAGTCTTCTGCTTTCATGGCATCTGATGAACTGGCTGACAATTATAATCAACTTCTCGGTTATTAACTGCTTGTACATTGCCTACCAAACAATAAGAGGTATCCGTAAAAATGGCTATTTTTATTGCCTGTTATTCATTATTATAACCCGAACAACTGCCTGTTTTGGATTTTAGTGTCATGATTTTCGCCCCCTGCTTAGACCTGTAGACGACAAAGAGCAATGAGATTACACACATACCCTCTGCTTCACTGCTTCAAGACGTTCGAATCCCTTGGTACTCGGAGGAAGACGTTGGCGCTGGATAAGCCGACGCTGAAAAAGAGACTGCACTGATACTCGGGTAATAACATACAATTTGCGGGCGCAGCTTTTTAGGAAACGCGGCAGAAAAGATGTACCATACTAGCAGATTTTTGCCGTGTACAGCGGACTCATGGAGGTCCAGAGCCAAAAGGGTTACACATTTAACGACTGAACACCTGACCGGTTGGACGAGTCGGTTAATGACATGACGGTTGTCATCTTAGCAGTAGGCGTCAGGGATACTAAACGAACCATTAGGAGGCCTTGTCAAGAGATACCTGAATGCCATGCCATTCTGAGTTTCATGCGTACTGAGAGAACTCCCTCATCCCCTGGATACATTTGATAAAAGCTATTCGGAGTGGTAGCCAGTTTTCACGCCACATAATGAAGAGTTACATCAAGGACGCACAACTGGCGCCGAAACAAAGTTTCAGGGTTCACCACTCTTTGAGCAGCGTAGTACCCAGCACGATCCTTGCCCATGCGCACGATGAATTATAGAAAGAAAAAATAAACCTTTGGTATATGAATGATCGCAGGAAGTCGCTTGCTCAAAGTGACGGGTGAAGCCATCCAAGAACGCTTAGGATCGCTTAGGGTATTGGCTTATCTGGTCAGAAACCTCGCGGATGCACATTGCAAGGAACGTGCGTATGCTGCTATATCTCCCACCTAGTAATGCCGTAGTCGAAAGGTGGCGCAATCCATCCTCACTGCTCGAGTGTGGATCGTGTGCTACAATTCATAGCACTCTGGTCACCGGGAATAGCGTGTAGCAACTATCAAGCACCCGTTAGAGTTACAAAAACGCGCGTGAACCATGAGCCACACCTTTCGAGGTTTTGCAAGACATTCGGTCCCTCGCCGTCATATTTAGAACCAGTTGTCAGAAACTTTTAATGTTGTTCCAGTATTTCCGCACTGCAGCCAAATAAATACTTGGAAAAGGGTCCAGTTCAGCAATTGCGTGTGTTTATGGTTTCATTACACGGGCGGCGTCAATACAATTTACAGGGCTCACTGGACGCGATGAAAAACACCATCAATAACAGAACTTGATTGCAGGTAGTTCACGCCTGATTTAGCTGTAAGTGCAGCAGTCACTTTGTAGCCTTATCCGTGCTACAACTTAGATTACCTCTCTTCAGCAAAGCATGCGCAGCGCAACGTTCCGATCTCATGCATACGCGAAGACAAGTATACAGAGAAGACTGTTATTGAAGAAACCTTATTTGTACACTCGTTTCATTGCGCCGCTTGTAAGCACCGATGTAGCAGCAGCGAAGACGTAGTTCGTACGACATATGAACTTTGCTTGTTATAGGCGTCTCGGAGCAATGATTTGTTCTTATTTTCTTTGTTATCCAATTCTATTACTTGTTCCAAATGATGTAATTATGGCGGGTGTTCTGTGCAGGTGCGGAGGGCCAACCACACGCACAAAAACAACCACGCACCAAGGAAAGAAACGCGGCCACTGCAAGTACATTCAAGCACGGACAAGAACACGCGCGAAAGAGGCTACAAGCGCGTGCTCGAAGACAAACGAACGCATCATAAAGAAAGACGCTCTGCGCGTTAAAAAACGATGAAAACCGATGTTTTCAGGGATAATCTTTATTTGTTCTTGCGAGTGTATTTTGCGTTCATAACAGGATATATGTCACGCATTGTGTGTGTGTGTGCGTGTGCGTGCGTGCGTGTGTGTGTGTGTGTGTGTGTGTGTGTGTGTGTGTGTGTGTGTGTGTGTGTGTGTGTGTGTGTGTGCGTGCGTGTGCGTGTGTGTGTGTGTGTGTGTGTGCGTGTGCGTGTGCGTGTGCGCGTGTGTGTGTGTGTGTGTGTGTGTGTGTGTGTGTGTGTGTGTGTGTGTGTGTGTGTGTGTGTGTGTGTGTGTGTGTGTGTGTGTGTGTGTGTGTGTGTGTGTGTGTGTGTGTGTGTGTGTGTGTGTGTGTGTGTGTGTGTGTGTGTGTGTGTTTTTAATGTTTGATTGAGGGTTGAAACCAACCAATTGCATTATATAGGATCTATTGCGCTCGCATCGCGCGTTCACTAGGTTCCCTTTATTCAGCTCCAACCAACAAACCATCATGGTATATGGTAGCGCGCCCGCCTCGCACTCCGATGGTCCTGGGTTCGGATCCTGCCCTGCGCCAAATTAACCAAATTTATTTTCTTCTCAGTTACTAACCTTTGGTTACATGAACCTCCCTAAAAACTTTAGTATCAATTCTGACATTTGTTACCTATTCCCGAATGCCTTGGCCATCTCCTCGCGGTGTGGACGGAGGGGCAAAGGAAGGCAGAGGTATATATGTTGGACAACGCAACGGTGGCATCGTATCAACACAGCTGCGGTTTGAAATATGCGCTGACATAATGGAATGCGTATTACTTAAAAAAAAAGAAAAAAAGTGAGATTTTCTTTCGATATGCATTCCACACGCAGTAAGCTCGTACCGCCAGCATTCCCAGGCGCAGCCGTCGTTACACGACATGCCAACGCACTGCCTTTGAGCACGCCGAACCATTTGGCAAGATGAAATGGTGCTCAGGCTTTACGACTTTCCCATAGGCTGATTTCCTTCACCGTCGCACCTTGGAGAGCTTCAGGCTACTTAGCGGTGTTAGCGTGACCATTCAGGCCTAATCATTTTCCGTTTGTTTGCTCTCTAGCGGTGTGCTTGGTCGGCGTTTCAAAGGGCCAGCGTGTCGCTCGCGTCCATGGAGACGGCGGCCGATTGACGGCCGCAGGGCAAGGCGCCCCTCTCCTCACTCTACGAGGCAACGTTCTACGAGGGACGCGCCAACTTTATCTACGAGGCGGCGCGGGGCTCGTTCGGGTGGCTGCCAGTGGGCCAAATACGGTATCCCTGGGCGGCTTGAAAGAATCCAGCGCCGGTGTACACGCGCCGCTCGTCTCGCGTTCAATTAGACCGATTTGATTTAGCGGCGGCCACGGAAGGCGGCGGGGGTGGACGCGAAGCTCGCGTTCCTGACGGCCGCACAAGCGGCCACTCATTCGGCGGACGCGCGCTGTTGCAGCCGCGGCTCCTGGAAGCCGTAAAAGCCGGCCGACAACGCGTGCAGGCGGCGGCGGCGGCGCGAGGCTTGCGCGGAGGAGGCCCGCCGGACATAAACCAGGCGGCCCCCAGGCCGGCGTCCTTTTCATCTGCCGCTCCGCGAACACCCGCATAAATCTGGGCCCGCTCGCCCCCTTTTTACACGCCACACATGGGCTCCCGATCCCCGGTGCCGATAAATATCGCCCCGCGCCTTCCGCCGCCACAACTCCTGCTGCCCTTCTGGGAAGACCTCCCCCGCCCTCCCTTCCGCAGGGTGCCTCCTGCGCGCCCCGAAGCTGTCTCCGCAGACGCCGCAGCTCACGCCCCGGGCTGGTGATGGTGCTGCTGTTGTCCCTGCTGCATGGGGAAACAAGCCGCCATGCACTTCTGCTGCTGTTGCTGCTGAATCGGCGCTCCGCAGGCATCCGACATCGTGTACCCGAGAGTGGGGTTGACCAGCATCGCGGGAGGAGAACGTGGCGCCGACAGGCTGGAAGACACACGAACGATTCCGAGCAGCCCTTGGCCAGGCCTTTGACACCGCGCACAAACACTCCACATACGCGGTTACAGATGCACCGGATGTTGTCGCGAGTGGGCACGAAATACATTGCTGGGAATAAACTAAAGAGTAAAAGGAGAAACGAACCAACAGCAACGCATGTAATGAGACATGCGTTTTAAATAAACGCGACAACTAGTTATTTATATCTCGTGCATCTACAATAAAAAGAGACAGGTGAAAGAACTGACACTGGTGCGATCTTACGCAGCCGGGTCCGCATTCTTTTACATATCTGGATGACAGCTTTAGCCATGGTATTAGGATCAATGATAGAAGTTTCTCACCTTACTCCAAGCGCTCTCTTTCACCGGTCCTTAGTGCTAGCCCCAATAAAGTTTTTCTCTCCTGATTATGCGGCTTAACCGCTGGTAAAAATAAAAGAGCTTTGCGCGCATTTCAAAGCGATAGGAAAAGATGAGCGACAAGTTTTTGGTTTGTGGACTGTGGTCATATGTTTTCTTTCATTTTCGGCAGATGTCAGGGCGATATTCTCGGCGCCGCATAAACTAACCAGGTTGTGCGAACAAGCCAGTGGCATCGAATAAACGAAAAACGGCTGGAAAAAGAAACATCACACTCATTTTGCACCCTGGTGGAGGGTGGAATGCATGAGATTCCGTTTTCTTGTCGCCGTTCGTGCATTGGGCAAAGCGGTCGATATGTTAACGATAGCCTGAGGGAACATCTGTATCGGCAAGACCTTTAACTCCCAAGAATAAAAATAAACAAGGCAACAACATGTCTCAGTGTCCGGATTGCAAACGGGGCAATGGCGTTGGCCGCCAGACAACCACGTGCAAGACGTGCGGGCAATCGCGCGAAGTTATTGCGAACCCAGCCTTTAAGAGCAACCTCACCCTGCTCCGCAGAAACTGCCATGAGGGTTAATGCAGATCAAATCTTCATGGCCTCACGATCATGAAGAAAAATCGGGATCAACTCATGCGCGAAATCGCCGAAACGTTTGCAATAAGCAAAAGGGGACGTGACTGTTGGCGCTCCTCTGGCTTGCTAGATAAAGAGCTGGCCTATCTAAAGCCGGCAGTAAAGAGGGAAGTTGAGCCTGTTTAGTTAGATTCGTCGCGAAAGTAGCGCAAGAAAAAAAAAAAAAAAGAGAACCAGGACAAACGGAAGAAGCGCTCGCGTATTGTTTTGTTTATTCCTATTTCATTAGAAACGATGCCATTGAACATGTATCATCCATTAAATACCTAAGAGCACATTTATCTTCTGACCTTACTTGGAATACTCACATTGAACACACTATCAACAAGGCCGCTAAACCATTAGGCTTTTTAAAACGCACTCTCTGTCAAGCTAATGAAAAAACGAAAATCCTAGCCTATACAACACTTGTCAGATCTCAGCTTGAATATGCATCCATAATTTTGCCCCCTCATCAAGCTTACTTAGCAAACTTCATTGAATCACTCCAGAGTAAAGCAGCCAGGTTTATTGTCCACGATTATTTTTAGCCAACTAACGTAAAAAATCTCAAGCAACGATTTAACTTATTGCCCCTTGAGACTATAGGTGACGAAATGCCCGCCTATCTTTCGTGCACAAACTATATCATGGTTCATCACACTTTCGAAAAACGTTCCTTTGTCCTGCCCCCCACATATCTGCTCGTGTAGACCATCCATTTAAAATCAACCCAACACATGCACGCACAAATCTGTTTAAATATTCACCACTGTTACTTGCTATTTCACAATGGAACAATTTGCCAGCAAATGTTGCTACCGTATTTGACCACAGTTAATTCCTCAAGGCTTTGGAGGGAATTGAATGTTAAGCTGACTTAACTTTCTTAATAATATTTTGCGATCTCATTACTTTTTTTCCTTGATGTGTAGTGCTGTGTATTGTGTTGTTCATTTCAGCCTACTGCTCGGTATTATGCGCGCGCATACCTCGTTTCTTAAGAGTGTGTAAAATTGCTTAGGTCACATAACTACTGTATAAAAAAATAGCGACCTGAATAACTTTTTTTTTCCTCTCTGATCCTTAAGTGCGATTGTTACTTATGTGCCTGTTATAACCAATTTTGTTCACGTGACTCCGCCCCCCGCCCCTATGTAATGCCTGAAAGAGCCTTTAGGGTATAAATAAATAAATAAATAAATAAATAAATAAATAAATAAATAAATAAATAAATAAATAAATAAATAAATAAATAAATAAATTTGTTCTCATATTTTTTTTTACGCTACCTATACCATAAATTTACCTGTAGAGGAAGATACGGTGACTTCTCTTCGCCGTAGCGTATATTAGAATAACATGTGTGTGTGTGTGTGTGTGTGTGTGTGTGTGTGTGTGTGTGTGTGTGTGTGTGTGTGTGTGTGTGTGTGTGTGTGTGTGTGTGTGTGTGTGTGTGTGTGTGTGTGTGTGTGTGTGTGTGTGTGTGTGTGTGTGTGTGTGTGTGTGCGTGTGTGTGTGTGTGTGTGTGTGTGTGTGTGTGTGTGTGTGTGTGTGTGTGAGAGAGAGAGAGAGATACGACTGTATTTACAGTGCTCTGCTTTCAACAAAGCTTCAGTTCATAGTTGCACTCGTGCTGTCTCTTTACTTCTCGTCCTGTTCTTTTTGTTCTCTCACTTTCCTATGTATATGTGCTCATTATCCTCAGGAGAACTTCGAATCTGGCAGCCTTGGGTGCATATATAGCGCAGGATGGTTATTGCACTGCTCCAACCCTTGCGGTAAATCACGTTCCACGTGACACTCGCGTTAATACAAGTACCAGAGCTTTTGGATCATACCAGTTGTGGATAGATGGATGCTGAAACTCCGCTTTAAAATGTGGCTAGTTTTATTAAGCATATTTCGGGTGCCTAGGAATTGTTGCGCCGTCTGGAAGTGATCAATAAAAGTTTTTTGCTATTTGTTACCTTAAAGAATTTTTACTACTGCAAGTTTTCAACTAGTATTATGTGCCATGGCGGTTGTACATTTATCAACAATCTGAAAGTTTGTAATTTAGACGCAGTTTCCTTTAATGGCCGCGGACGCCGCCATTATTCGTATACGCCCGAATTCTTACCAATCAAAACCGCAGTTTTTTTATACATGGGCCTACAGGAAGTTTCGCAACTGGTAGTATTGAAGAGCTCTGAAGACGCACTAGGTCACCCGCTATGTACAAGAGGGACACTCGTGAACACTCTCAAGGATAAGTTAAACGCAACAGAAACACATACGATCGCAAAAGATTGAGTAGCCGTCGCCGCAGATCGGTTAGTAAGAGCTCCGAAGTTGAAATTGAGAAGTCGGTGGTTAGGAACCCACCGGCGGCACGTGGTTGTCTTGTCTTCTACTTTGTTATTCGTTGCCTCCATGATTGAATTACTATTCTCCATTTATCAACAAACAAATAAAAAAATCTGATTTCCTTGGTGTCGGTGGCTATTGGCTCACCGTGAACAGTCGTCAGCACGATTGTCTAGTCTATAAATCACCGGAGCGGCGTGTACCGGAACAAAGCAATGGCAACATTGACTTCACTGCTGTATAATCGGTACAATGCGGCGGTCAGGGCAAATAGTACGCCTATGAGCCCTGGGTCTAGCACCATCGCTGTCTCCACAACCGAGTACTTGCTCCATCCTTTCACTCTCTTTGTGCGACACGGTGATGTTCGAGCGCTCTAGACAGGCGTGGGGACGACTACCGAGACGACTCTTTAGTCGTTTCGGGCGCAAGCACAGTATATGTTAACTGGATGCAATCTAGGGCTGTTTCGCGACAATTATTTTCAGTGTCTTTGTGCGGCAGAGGTAGCAAGATCGTCCTATAGTGCTCCATCTTAGTAACGGCTAAACAGTTACAAGACAGAAAAGAAAGACACAAGACGAGCATACGTACGCGAACACATCGCCAAGCAACACGCCTAAGGCGACATTGTAGAGCCACCTCAACAAACGAACCAACAAACAAACATTTAATGAGGACAACACCCTCCATGGAAAACCAGTCGAAACCCTTTTTTTTTTTTTATGAAGACAATTAATGAAATTATATGCGCACATAGGACAGCTCTCCTCCTCCCGCTACTGGTAATCGTTAAAAGGACACCGAAGGAAAATCGTAAGTCAGGTTAGAATATTTTTTTTTCTGCCGCTCCCCCCCTCCCCCTGCCAAAAAGAAAAAAAAAAACGCTTTTATAATTGAAAAAAATTGCACAACCGTTCATAGTCGTGGCACTATCACTGGCGGATTCCCACAGGCGCCATTATAGTGACCCCAAATATGACAGCTCTCAAGGAACACTATTTCGCCTTCTCCGAGGGCAGCTACTGTCGCAATAAGAAGACAGCAGAGCGGCGAGCGTAAAGTCTAGAATGCGAAGTCTCATATTTAGAACAACGCTAAACGAAAGCTGGAGAGAAAGGCTTTTCGAAAACAAGAGCGTTGTGGCCGGTGCACGTACAAGTTTGGAACCACATGGTTGTCCAAGGTCTCAACGGCATTCACGCTTTTTTGTGCTTGTTTAGGCGGTCGGTGAAGCGGTTTCGTTCTCACTTCAGCCCCGATAGAATCGACTAAATTTTGTACAGGCTGCGAGCGTGACGAAATCGCAAGTTGCGACAGGACCGCTATTTCAGCGCGAAAACAGTTTTACCTTATCACGATGGAGTGCGCCGATTTTCGAATTCCGTGCGCCTGAGTGAGTGTTGCCATGACAACAATCAAGATAAGCGTTGGATGGCGTAAATGGTTTAACGTAAAGGGCTCCGGAAATCTCGATCCCTTTTAGTTCTTTAACATGTACTGGCATCGCACAGTAGACGGGCGCCTTGCTTTCCGCCTCCGCCGAAAAGCGGTCGTCTCGGCTGGGATTTGGTTGTTCCGTGTTTTGGGTTCAGCAGTGAGCGCCCTAGCCACTGAGCCCCTATCGCGGGCCAAAGCTTTGCTAATCATGGTTACAGTATGACTTGCTATGAGTCACCATCACTACCATGAGTGTCAAATCTTATTAGGCCTAATTAACCCTAATTAAACCTGTGGGAAGCAGAGGTTAGGAAAGGAAGTTTGAACAAGTTTAAACACACTGGCCGCACCTTCCTAAGCCTACATAAGCTTACTTAGCATCTACTTGCATCGGAAAGTCAGTTTGCCACGCACTTCTAAAAATTGTTATGGGGGCACATGACACTGAACACCTACCTCAGAGCGGTAAAACTTCGTTGTATTGGGAGCGATTAAGCTTGTACATCCTCATATACTAACCATGAACTATAACCAAAATGGAGCACATGGTATACGTCGTGAGCGAATTCCACGCAAACGCGGGGAATGAACTAAAAACAGATCAAAAGCGGCCCGTAAAGGAAGCTCTCCTCCTCGCCGGCGATGAACAGCTCCTGGTAAAAGACGGCCCGTCGGCAGAATGCGAAAACCCCGTCTGCTGTTTATTGACTCGTCCTCCGCTTGCTGGAGATCGGCCAGTAAATCTTGTCGGCCTCCGCGGCAAAACACTGCCAACGGCGCGGGCTCTGGGCGGTGGTGGTCGTCAAAATATGCGGTGCGCAAGCCCCGCGCTTGTGTGCTAGGGAACGCAGGCGTCAAACGGGCCGCCCGCGTGAATGGGGCGTTCTTCTTCACGCGCGCTCCTCCTGCACGTGCGTATCGCGGGGCCAGGCCAGTGTGGTTCCCAGTCCAGCGACGGTGGCTGCACTGGAATTCTTTATCGTGCTCCTGTACTGGTAGTCTTCACGCGGCGTGTGCTGACAACAAGAGGCGAGGCGCCCACAACCGGCTGCCACAGCCGGAGCAAACTGCAAGTTCGCAAGCTTGTGGCCAAACGGCGACTTCGATTGGATGAGTAAAAGTAGTGCGACACCATAGCAGGTAACTTTAATCTCGTTCCATGCAAGGACGTGACCTTGTGCTGCAGTTTGTTCGACTGGACAAGAGCAGTCGGTGATGCTTCTTTCACCGGATCAAAGCTTACCGGAAAAAACTAATCGATTTTGAACAGATCCAGACAAAAAAAGAAAGAATCACCGCACTGAGGCTTTGCATTGCTTTCAGCGGTTATATTATTCAAAAACAACGACGCCCAAAAATTACATTTGGTTAGGACGAGGCTCAATAAAGGGTTAGGTTGCATTTAAGGTTAGGTTATAAAACCGCGCCAAGGGTTTGCACTGCTTTGGATTTTTCAACATCTACACCTAGCATGCATCGTTTAAGGTGGGTGTCAGATTTACATACATTTCATTTTCATGGAGGTCGGAATCCGCTAAGAAGCGTCACCTACGATGCAACTAGCCCCGAATTCGGATGGCTCTAAAGAATCGCGCCCATCGCCGGTCATCGCTGGCAGATGATGGTTAAATTAGAGATATATATATACAGTTATGTCAGGCTAAGTTTTGGTCCGGTTTAAGGTTAGATTAGATTCAGGATAGGGTGTAAATATAGGCGTTAATAATACGCAAAAGGTAGTTGCCATCCCCCACCCCTTCATTTCAAGGTGCACAAATAGGGTAGGGATTAGGCATTGATCAACAAAAATAAGGATAAGCTTAAACCAATTCAAAAACTTTGTGTACGAGCATCGGAACGCTTTGTCCGGCTCTGTAAAAAGATTGACAAGATTCGGTTCAGTCAGCTTCTGTCCAGGGTGACAAAAAAAAAAAAAAAAAAAAGATTGGAGTCAGCTGTTGCCCAGGATCCTCCAAACAGACATTCGATCATTCCAATTTCTTGCGAAACGCTTGTTACAATGATAAATTCGTTCACTCACACGAAGCTAATTGTGCACTGTTAAGCAAAAGTGGGAGCTGATTAGTCTGATGAATATAGGAAAATCCTTTACCCTCCACTGTGTGTAGCAGAATGTTAAAGCAACTATAAGACAAGTAAGGTGTTCTTTACTGCAATGAGGATGTGTACACATTTTTTAGACCAACTGAAATGAATAAATACCCCCTATAAATTGAATAAAGCCTAGCCAAGGCAAGCCATATAAAATTCTTAGCTCTTCTGTGTTCATCAGGCGCATTTAATTCAGGCTGATTTGCTGCTGCTCTGGCTGGTGGGTAGTGCAGCAGTCAGTTTGTTCAATACTGCCCTAATTTGCCTTCCAAAGAGCCGAGGAGAGCAAAACATCGGCTTTAACTCGAGACACGGAAACATACTGAAATAGAGTCCTCTACGTGAACATGTCTCAACATTTTATACATTAATCATAGAGAAACATACTTACGTAAAGAGCGGACACTTGAGCCGTTTCGCGGCCGAGCGATTGAGGGTCCGACCACCCGCGGGGCGGCATGTCGATGTGAGCTTCCACTTCACCTCAAAGGTAGACAGCTTATCAGGCAAACACCGGATTGCATCTAAGCATCCCCTTTTAATATAAACGTTGATGCGGCGCCGGTCATGTGCCGCCGGGTGCGCTTTTCAGCGTGTCGCCTCGTTTTGCCGGTAAGTTGTTTTCTTTTGTTTGCAGAATTCATTTTGGTGTTTCTTGAAGTAGGAAGGCTGTTAGCAAGTCGTTTGTTGTACTGCGTGAACGTATTTTGAACGTGTAACATAGAATATGAGCCGTGACACACTTTTTCCGTGCAGCCGCTGTTCGCTTTTGGGTCGTATGTTGCTGAAGAACATGTGCATTGCTTCCAAAGAGTAATTTTCTAAAAGTCACTCGCGGCACCTACGGTTTAAAACACAGCAATTATCAATGGCTCACCCGTATCATAACCCAAACATTTATTTGGCATGACAACAGTTTATTGCGCATTTCGGACTGTTTCCTGGCAAGTTCACAATAGCTGCAGTTGACCCCAAGAAGAGGCCAATTATTCAGGCTTCGATCTATGCCAAGGATCCTGCGGAAGCGGAATCACTGGCAATAGCCATCACCATAAAAACACAAGACAACCAAAAGAAGTCATCACACGTTGTGACGGACTCCCAACCAGCCTGCAGGGACTACCTGGCTGGAAAACCTCACAAAAGAGCGTGTGCAATATTACGTTCCATCTCCCAGACGCACACAATTACATGGACACCTGGACACGAAGGCCTAGAAGGAAATGAGGTAGCGAATGATCTAGCCCGAGCTCTCACAAACCGGGCGGATCCCCATCCCTACCCCACCCCTCTCCTAGGACCCTACGGCGACAGGCTGGAACACCTACGGTTAGAAAGAAGAATTTTCTCACCACCACACAAACAACTTCCTTCCTCGGACGCTATAGACTGGAGAAAAATACAAACAAACACATTCCCTAATCTTCACATTTTAAATAAGATAAGCCCAACAAAATACACGAGTTACTCTCCTTGGTGCGGTGCAAGCCCCACACTCTATCACATCTCATGGGAATGCCAGGACAAACCTGACCCAACGTTACTAGTGCCATGCCCGACACACGAGCAGTGGGAGGCGGCCTTGACCAGCGACAACCTGGACCAGCAAGCCTGGATTATCCAGCCAGTCCGCAAGTCAGCTGCTGCCAGCGGAGCCCTGGACTAGGGGCACCGACAACCCAGCTCCTGCGAATTCATAATGATTATTATGCTCATTAAAAGTTTTCTCTCTCTCTCTCTCTCTCTCTCTCTCTCTCTCTCTCTCTCTCTCTCTCTCTCTCTCCTGAATTATGTTTACCTCACTGTATAATGTGTATATCCACAATTCTGGTTCGTAAGCGCCATTTTTACATGTCGCGTTCCTTCTCTTGACTAAAACATTCTCTTCGGAGGTCGAAAAAGCGCTGCTGCCTGTTTGTGATCTGTATTTTTGAGGACATCTATTAGGCGCGCTGTAATACCTTTGTAACACTATCAGCTGGCAGTTTTGATCGTGATCATACTATTGACACTATTATGTATTCAGTGTGTTGTGTCTAAATTTCTGAAAAGCCTATTGCTGAAGGCTAATGTTGTAGAAATTCCGCGCTGGTTGTATGCGCATTTTTTCCTCCTTAATTGTGTGTAGCCATTCGCAACTACTTTATGTTGTTCTTACGGGTGATGTTTCAGAGTAGAAACACGATGCGGATATGCGCTTTCTTTTTTCTTTGTGACGCTGTGCACCGCTCTTTCTTTCTTTCTTTCCTTCCTTTTTCTTTCTTTCTTGATAGTCTTCGTAATATGGCGCGTTTTATAAAGTGTGTTATCCAGTATTATTTCTGTGTAATTCCAAGTTGTAAATAATAAAAATAAACTTTTTTTTCTGCAGAACCATTGCCTCCTATTGTCTGCCTCTGAGAAAAGCGGCTCAATAACGGCAAAAGAAAAAAAGAAAAAAAAGAACAACATTTACAATAAGAACAGCCCCGATTGCGTTACTCCAACCTGCATGAACTAAATCAGCCGTTCTTATGCTCTGCGAGAAGCTTGGCGGTATTTACAGTAAATAGGTTTCGTCCCGTCACTTTATTACGTCTGTATGTATTGCATGCTTACTCCTTAGCAAGAAGTATTACAACCCTTGCGCTCCACTATAGGCGGTGTAGTTGAATATTTTAAAAGTCAAAGGTAAATCAGAATCGGAAGCATTGTTGTCGAAACCGAAATTGAAACAGAGCAAAAGCCTGCGCCTAAAATCTCGGAGGACGAAATTAGCGGTCTGACCGTCGCTCGGGGCCCTGGCGGCAGCGTAGCTCGGCCGCAGGGCCCTACGGGAGTTTCCGCTGTTTACGTAGTCTGTTTCTCTATGCATTAATTTATACATTTTACATTTTATAGCATTAATGAGAGGGTAGCCGGCCTCGTAATTAAGCTAAATGAGCGGTATAAGCTCCTGGTTGTACGAGCATGCGCACCTGCACGTAATCACGATGTCCAGGCAGTAGTACGCTTCCATAAAGATATAATCGGCAATGGGGAAAGTAAAAACAGATTATACTGTGCACTGATGGGCGACTTCAATGGTAAGGTAGGTAGAAAGCAAGCTGGAGACCACGCAGTGGGCAACTATGGCATTGGATTAAGAAATAGCAGGGAGGGAGTTACTAGTTTAGTTTGCTGAGCGCAATAACTTATCAATCATGAATACCTTCTTCAGCAAACGGAAGAACCGGAAGTGGACATGGAAAAGCCCTAACGGAGAGGCTAAAAATAAAATTGATTTCATACTGTGTTCTAACCCCGGCATTCATCGACTTCGAGAAAGCATTTGATTCGGTCGAAACCTGAGTGGTCATGCAGGCGTTGCTAGATCAGGGTGCAGGTGAGCCATATCTGAAAGTGCTGGAAGATATATATAGTGGCTGCATAGCAACCATAGTTCTGTCTCCTCAGGAACCTGTATGAAGGGCAAGAGGCCACAGTCAGAACTGGGCATGGTCTTAGTGATTGGTTTCCGATCGAGAAAGGAGTGAGGCAAGGCTGCATACTGTCGCCCTGCCTATTTAACCTATATGCAGAGTGCATCATGAGGAAGGCCGGTCTGGACGAGTCTTCAGCTGGAGTGAAGATTGCTGGAAAACGTATCAACAACCTTAGATATGCGGATGATACCACTTTAATGGCAGAAAGTGAAGTGGAACTCAAGAGACTTCTGATGCGCGTACAAGAAGAGAGTGAGAAGTTTGGGCTTAAACTGAACATTAAAAAGACAAAGATCGTGGCGTCTTGCCTTATTAAGTCCTGGCGCATCAATGGACAAGAAGTAGAAGCTGTGACAGATTTTCTGTTCTTGGCCTCCAAGATTACCTCGGAAGGAGACTGCAGCCATGAAATTAGGAGACGCCTGCTTCTGGGAAAGAGAGCAATGGTTAGCCTTGACCGCCTAGTAAAGAGCAGAGACATTAGTCTGCCAACCAAGATCCGTATAACTCGTGCTATGGTCTTTCCAGTTGTGATGTATGGTTGCGAGAGTTGGACTGTGAAAAAGGCTGACCGCCGAAGAATTGACGCGTTTGAATTGTGGTGCTGGCGAAGACTCTTGAGAGTTCCTTGGACTGCCAGATGATCAAATCAGTCGATATTGTCGACCATAAACCCTGACTGCACATTGGAAGGCCAAATTCTAAAGTTAAAGCTCAGCTGCTTTGGTCATCTGATAAGAAGAGAGGAGTCGCTGGAGAAAGATTTGATGTTGGGAAAGGTTGAGGGTCGCCGGATAAGAGGTAGGCAGCGAACGCGATGGTTAGATGGCATCCTCGAGGTACTGCAGATGAAGTTATGTGATGTTAGGAAGATAGTGAGAGACCGGAAAGCGTGGCGTCACATGCTCCATAGGGTCACGAAGAGTCGGACACGACTGAACGACTGAACTGAACTGGAGAGTGTATTCAAAGGCATGGAATGGGAGCAGTTTGGCATCAGGGTCGATGGAGAATATCTCAGTAATCTGCGATTCGATGATCACATTGCCTTGTTAAGTAACTCAGGGGACTAACTGCAACTAATGATAAATGATCTAGATAAGAGAAGCAGAAAGGTAGGCCTAAAGATTACTATACGGAAGACTAAGATAATGCTAGAACAGCCTGAGAAAAAAAGAGCAGTTTAGATAGGTAGCGAAGCGTTGAAAGTAGAATATATCTACTTAGGACCGGTAGTGACCGCAGCTCTGGACCACGAAAGAGAAATAATTAGTAGAATAAGAGTAAGATGGAGCGTATTTGGAAGGCACTCGAACAATATGACTAGCAGCTTACCGGTATCACTAAAGAGGAAAGTGTATAGCAGTTGCATCCTACCAGTATTGACCTATGACTAGCAGCTTACCGGTATCACTAAAGAGGAAAGTGTATAGCAGTTGCATCCTACCAGTATTGACCTATGGAGATGAATTATGGAGGTTGACAAAAAGGGTTCTACTTAAGTTGAGGACAAAGTAGAGGGCAATGAAACGGAAAATGGTCGGTGTAACGTTAAGAGATACGAAGCGTGCAGAGTGGGTCAGAGAAATAACTGAAGTTACTGAGATTATAGTCTAAATTAAAAAAAAAAAATGGTCATGGATAGGACATGTAGTTCGAAGAGAGGATAACCGATGCTCTCTAAGAGTAACCAATTGGATTCCAAGGGAAGGTAAGCGTAGCAGGGGGCGGCAGAAATATAGGTGGGTGGATGAGATTAAGAAATTCGCAGGGGTCAAGTGGATGCAGCTAGCACAGGGCCTGGTTAAATGGAGGAAAAGGCGAGAGGCCTTCGCCCTGCAGTGAGTATAGTCTGGCTGATGATGATGATGGCTAAAAAAAGGGGGGGGGCGTCGACTCATCAGTGCGCGCAGCCAAGTTTGTAAAAACAAAGATGGCTTTAAATACGTGGGATCGTAATCGGAGATAACTGCGAGCATCTCACATAATTTGTGTCATATATACCCATAAAATCTGGTACCAAGAAATCATGCAGATTTACTGAAGTCGCTGAACAATTGACGCGAATGGCACCGGGCAATGCTTTTTGCAGTGGCGTCGAAATATCCGTCTCTTCGCAGCAGTGCGCCGCGCTTTCCCATCTGAATTCCTGAGGCCATCTTGTCTGCAGCCAAGGAAGACACGGCAGTCAGCATTATGCTCCTTGCGGTAGTCGCATAAAGATACGTCTGTTGCGACCGTCGACTGAGCGCAGCATTACACCCGTTTCACAAGAGCCGCTCAGCAGCGCTTGAGAGAAAGCTGCTGGGGTAAGCCCCTTCTAAAGGGCCCGCTTCTTCTTCGCCGCTCTGGCGGGCGCTGCTGGATGCGCGTAGGCGGCCATACATCAGGCGACGTCCTGCCTAGCGGCTGCCAGGTCGGGCTAGCGGTCCAAATGACCGCCGCGATGGCTCCGAGTAAAGCCTAATTGCTGTCGCCATAAAACTAGCTCGAAATAGCGCGGCCCGCTGCGTGTGTCTCGCTCGCCTCGGGGGCGCGCACAAGGCGTCGCTTTGAGGAGCGGCCGTGAGCGACGCCTGTCAGGCGGACGGCGCGCGGCTGCCACTCGCCGCCTCCCTTGGCACTGCTGCGCCAAGGCGCCATGTGACTCATCAACGCGGCCGCTAAATTAAGAGCGATGTCCCAGGCTTTTCCCTGCCGCCGCTGTCATCGAAAAGCAGATCGCTGTTTCGTTTCGTCACCCCGCGAGGTGAAATCTGTATACACGGGATACTTGCCGCGAGCAGGCGCCATGCGGCCGCTCGACATACGTTGACTGCATGCCGCGCAGAGCTCTTCGGACAACGGCTCTTCCCCGCGCAGCACGTAGTTCGACTATATCGTGGCGGTGTAGTGGGATCTCAGCTGGTCACCCTGGTGTTCGATATTTAAAATACTCAGTAGCAATCGATTAAATCGCGGGTTTTCTTTTGGGGAAGCAAGTGCGATATCCTCTCACTAGCAGGAAGAGACTATAGGGGAATGTCCTAGGCCTCCAGAACTCAAGGCGAGCAAGAACCACTGGCTTGAACATTCGAGCAGAAGGTTTATTAGCTGGCCCGTGGTGTGTACGAAGGGGACTATAAAACGCACTTGTTATAAGAGGAGAAGGAGCAAGGCATTATTCAGGAATGATAAAAAAAAAAAAAAGAACCCTAAAACTAATATTCAAATTGTGAGCCATATCACCCTGAAATTATTTCTACAGCTTCAATTTAGGCACTTCAGCCCGGAACAGGGGAAGGTAACTTAAAAAAGATAACTGAATTTCCTAAGACTCGGAGACTGCCATATTCCACTCGGGGTTTCCGACTTAATGGTACTACATTATTGAGTTTGCTACTTACCAGTCTCGTCGTACAAAGTGAAAAACCTGAAACATATAGTAGTCAAGCGACCTAATATAATAAAGAAAGAAGAAAAACAACGAACAGGGATCACTGACCCTCAATGTCCCCTGCCAGAGAATTGAGTATGTCAACAGCAACTGTATGTGTGTGTGTGCGCGCGCGCGTGAGTGCATGCGTGTGTGTGTGTGTGTGTGTGTGTGTGTGTGTGTGTGTGTGTGTGTGTGTGTGTGTGTGTGTGTGTGTGTGTGTGGGTGTGTGTGTGTGTGTGTGTGTGTGTGTGTGTGTGTGTGTGTGTGTGTGTGTGTGTGTGTGTGTGTGTGTGTGTGTGTGTGTGTGTGTGTGTGTGTGTGTGTGTGTGTGTGTGTGTGTGTGTGTGTGTGTGTGTGTGTGTGTGTGTGTGTGTGTGTGTGTGTGTGTGTGTGTGTGTGTGTGTGTGTGTGTGTGTGTGTGTGTGTGTGTGTGTGTGTGTGTGTGTGTGTGTGTGTGTGTGTGTGTGTGTGTGTGTGTGTGTGTGTGTGTGTGTGTGTGTGTGTGTGTGTGTGTGTGTGTGTGTGTGTGTGTGTGTGTGTGTGTGTGTGTGTGTGTGTGTGTGTGTGTGTGTGTGTGTGTGTGTGTGTGTGTGTGTGTGTGTGTGTGTGTGTGTGTGTGTGTGTGTGTGTGTGTGTGTGTGTGTGTGTGTGTGTGTGTGTGTGTGTGTGTGTGTGTGTGTGTGTGTGTGTGTGTGTGTGTGTGTGTGTGTGTGTGTGTGTGTGTGTGTGTGTGTGTGTGTGTGTGTGTGTGTGTGTGTGTGTGTGTGTGTGTGTGTGTGTGTGTGTGTGTGTGTGTGTGTGTGTGTGTGTGTGTGTGTGTGTGTGTGTGTGTGTGTGTGTGTGTGTGTGTGTGTGTGTGTGTGTGTGTGTGTGTGTGTGTGTGTGTGTGTGTGTGTGTGTGTGTGTGTGTGTGTGTGTGTGTGTGTGTGTGTGTGTGTGTGTGTGTGTGTGTGTGTGTGTGTGTGTGTGTGTGTGTGTGTGTGTGTGTGTGTGTGTGTGTGTGTGTGTGTGTGTGTGTGTGTGTGTGTGTGTGTGTGTGTGTGTGTGTGTGTGTGTGTGTGTGTGTGTGTGTGTGTGTGTGTGTGTGTGTGTGTGTGTGTGTGTGTGTGTGTGTGTGTGTGTGTGTGTGTGTGTGTGTGTGTGTGTGTGTGTGTGTGTGTGTGTGTGTGTGTGTGTGTGTGTGTGTGTGTGTGTGTGTGTGTGTGTGTGTGTGTGTGTGTGTGTGTGTGTGTGTGTGTGTGTGTGTGTGTGTGTGTGTGTGTGTGTGTGTGTGTGTGTGTGTGTGTGTGTGTGTGTGTGTGTGTGTGTGTGTGTGTGTGTGTGTGTGTGTGTGTGTGTGTGTGTGTGTGTGTGTGTGTGTGTGTGTGTGTGTGTGTGTGTGTGTGTGTGTGTGTGTGTGTGTGTGTGTGTGTGTGTGTGTGTGTGTGTGTGTGTGTGTGTGTGTGTGTGTGTGTGTGTGTGTGTGTGTGTGTGTGTGTGTGTGTGTGTGTGTGTGTGTGTGTGTGTGTGTGTGTGTGTGTGTGTGTGTGTGTGTGTGTGTGTGTGTGTGTGTGTGTGTGTGTGTGTGTGTGTGTGTGTGTGTGTGTGTGTGTGTGTGTGTGTGTGTGTGTGTGTGTGTGTGTGTGTGTGTGTGTGTGTGTGTGTGTGTGTGTGTGTGTGTGTGTGTGTGTGTGTGTGTGTGTGTGTGTGTGTGTGTGTGTGTGTGTGTGTGTGTGTGTGTGTGTGTGTGTGTGTGTCATCGATTAGACGCTACCATCGTCGTTCATCAGCAGAACAGCCCGAACAATAAAGGCTGGGACACATGTGCGAAAAGCGAGTGCGATTACCTGCGGTGAGCTGCTGCGAACGTCGTCGCAACGGCAGATCGCAGCCCTTCGCCTGCGTCCAGCAGGTTAGATGCAGACAACGGGCCACGTGCGGCAATCGCAGCGGCGGGCGACGTCAGCCAATGGGAGCACGAACAGCGGCTACGTCACGGTGACATAGGAGGGCTGTGCGGTGGAGCCGTGGAGCACCCCTCGGCTCTGCCGTCGAGGTGTGGCGCTGCCGTCCCGGTCGCGCCGGCCGCTGGCATCTGAAAAATGCTTAAAGTATTGTTTTTTCGCGTAAATAAAAAGTCACTGGATACAGGACTGTCAACGAAGAGTAAATTGTGAAGATCACTGGCCAACACTGAAGTGCTGTTGCGACTAATAACTGCGACACAAGCGATCTTTTTCACACAACCACTGCTGTTGCCCGGTCGATCGCCAAACGTCTGCTCGCTCCGCTGCTGAATGCGCAGCGTAAAGCGCGCTTATGTTTATTTCATTATAATTAATGGCCTTCCCCGTACGTCGGTGATGAAATTCGACCCTTTATTACAGCGTTGGCCAGTTCTGAAGCGCGGTCCGCTGCCTCTGCAATGCGAAACTGTCTAGGCCTAGCGACGAGGGCAGGCACGGATCAGCTCATTTCGTCGCCCAGCGCGCCGCGGGTGGCACCGTGGCCGAAAGCCTCGTACGTATGCAGGCATACTGCTGTTGCACAAGTATAGCAGGCAATGCTTCTGATAACATCGCTGTTTTGTCTTATGTACGAGCGTGAAGTCATGTGAAGTTCATCAAGCCAGGCAGTCTTCCGACTCCGCTGCGCGGTGACACCGCCGGCTGTGGGTGGTGCTTGAAGGAGTTCGCTCGCCGGGCGCACGATGCTCCATGTGTCCCCTGTTGGCACTGCGGCGGCAGTTCGCAAGCGACGTTTGCTGCGGCACGCCGGTCAAGCTTTCGCACATGGGTCTCCTGCTTAATGCTTCACGACGGCATGCACAAGGCAGAAGAGTTCGACCACTTCGACAAAAAGATAGTCCTCTTCCAAGGGCAACGACGTTGCGATGCCTGTGTCTTGGCCAAGTGCGGAGCAGCGGAGAATGTAATAATTGGTTCACAGGAAGGGAAAAGCGCAGTATCTGTCACACTTGTTCGTGCGGACACCTGAACCGCACTGTATGGGAAGGGAGGAGGGTTGGGGAGAAAGTAGATAGAGAGGAAGAGGTGCAGGGCTGCGAAGTAATTTTGACCACTGGGGATCTTGCTGACATCGCACAGCACACGGAAGCCTCTTCGTGTCGCCTCCATCGAAACGCAGCCGCCTGCGGTTGGGATCGAACCCGGGTATTCCGGCACAGTAGTCGGGCGTGTTACCACTACACCACCGCGGTGGGGGAGATTAAGAAAAAAAAATGCGTTCAAACGAACGGCCGGATTCTTGGAAATTTATTATGATTATATTAATTATGGATCAAAGGAACGTGCAAAAAACAGCGCAGTAGAGAAGGCCGTTTTAATTTGAGCCTAGACACCGTGTCATGTCATCCGCGGGCTGGCAATGCGTTTGCATGCACCGACTTTCCTGTGCTCCTCATGCGCTCAGTTTCGGTTTTGCGCGCAAAAAAAAAAAAAAAAAAAAAAAAAAAAAAGAAAAGAAAAAGAGAAAGCACCAAAATGCGCCGCCCTGCTGAGTTTTAGCAAACGAATTTTTAATTTTTCAGAAGTTGTACTGCACAGCCTTGTTTACGGCTTCGAACTCTCGCTGGCGCTAAACACTCAGCTGAGTTGATTTGAAAAAATAATTGCTGCGTTTCATTTAATTAGCTATGTAATAACGATAGTTCCTAAAGTAAACTACGCCAGCAGTAGCTGAAATCTTGTTAACGAAGATATTTTTTCATTTCTAAGTCTCTATGTTTACGATTTTCGAATGCTGAAGCAGTCGGTGTATATGCCGCAAGGGTTCGCAAAGATTTTAAATATGGGCCTAGTTCCCTGTTCTGGTAAGTATGGATTTCTGTCGTCAATCAAAACTGTATGATCAGTTCTTAGTCTTCCAGCTTAGCGTCATAAATAGGCTGATAAACTTTCCCTACGTTCACTCCTGGCTTCAGTGGCCATCTTCCGACATTCGACACGCAGAAGCCTGAAACTTTGCGTCCTCTCCGTTGCTTCTGTGATGTCCACAGAGCAGAAGAGGCCAGTCTCTCTTACTCTAGTTGATTGCCATGCAATATTTGTGGGAACAGTAGTGCTGGTAATCGCTTCAGTAACTAGGCGGCCTCAAATGGAGATCATTAGCTTATTGCATCTGCCCTATGTGGAACTAGACAGGTACGCAGGCGAAGAGACAATGTCTTCGCAGTGAGCCGCATAAGGACACCAAATGCCTCACGACGGCCTAGAAAACTCGTGCAGACGAATACGTAATCACTGCCTGCAGAGTTTTCGGAGATGTCGGTATCGTTATGCATTCTTCTACGTTTAATGCAAAGAATATTTTAATGTAAGAATGCATTTAAGGACTAAATTTAATGCTCCTATTATCCAGCATGGTTCTGTCCAGCAAGGCAGATGGGCATCTCGAGTGGCCTGGTTACTATCAGGGACCTTTAAGAAATTATTGTGTGTTGTTGAGTGAGTGTTACTTCAAAATAAGGTCAGGTGAAGAAGTGCCATCTGCGAACTGTCTTTCTTAATTTACGGCCCCAGTACCGACATTGCGAATGCACAAGATTGAGTCTTGGAGCGCTTATAGCGCGTGCGCCCCATCACCACTAATTGCCGTTATCGCGCTATTTTAGGTCACCTATTCGACAAGTGGTAAGTTTGGTTTAGTTTGTGGGGTTTAACGTTCCAAAGCGACTCAGACTATAAAAGACGCCGTAGTGGAGGGCTCCGAAAATTTCGACCATCTGTTTTTTTTTTTTTTTTTTTTTTTTACGTGCAAGCTGACATCGCACAGTACACGGGCGGGCGCCTTGCTTTTGGCCTCCAGTGAAAAGCGGCCGCCGAGGCCAGGATACGATCCCACAGCCTTGGGAACAGTAGTCAAGCGCCGTAACCATTGCGCCACCCCGGCGGGATTATTTGACAAGTGGTACCATCTGGCGCTGCCACCGCGTACCACATATTTGAATCGCGGTGCCATATGCTGCCACTTAGCCAAAGGTGCCCGTATACACTCCGCTAATCCGGTGCTCCTGCATGAAGCACCATTTTTCCTTTTGAATATACTACTCGTCAACTGCCCCTTTTGTTGCTGAGACGATAAGACCTCACATAATGGCGTCGTCATCGGCAGGACCTTCCACGAATGCTGCTGCCGATCGCCTAGAAAGCGATCCGGGAAGACAGGCGCGAACGCTAGCCGCGGAAGAGGGCAGAGAGCTTGATCTCCTAAGGAAGCGTCAGATGCAGAGGACAGAAGAGGAACAAGGGCACATGCATGAACTATGTGTCTTACTTCAGTTGTTCCATGCCACTACTAGCTGTCCTGCGCGGCAGCACCAGAGCATGCGCGTGATTAAAACTAAGTTTCCCCACAGTCTGTACTTTGTTTATGATAACAGAGTAAAGTCCAGCGCGCATGCATTCCTGCAGTGAAATAAGCACGGATTAGGCCGCCAATTTTATTAAAGCGAATGTCTTTCTAGGATCATGCACGGAGGGAAAAGACAGCAGCATTCAATAATATAACGTTCCCGTTTGTACCAATAGTAGCACATGAAGGGTAAGTTCGACCGAACACGACAATGATTCGTGATGGCACATATAAATACACCTGTAGATCTAAAGATAATATAAATATAAAAGAATATACAGGCAATGGGGGAGGAGAAACGATCAGAGAGGGTCAGTGTTTAGGGATGGGATGGTGGCAATGGTGTCTTTGAAAGAGGGTGGGTTGTATCCTAAAGACAGCGGGAAAATGTTGGCCATAAAACTGGAGAGGAGGTTATACGTGGAAGTTTGAAGGGTGGGGTTCGAATCATGAAAACTCTGAAGGTTCGGTAGGGAAAATTTGGGTACGTGGGTCTAAAAAAGAAAAAAAAACACAAGAAACAAAAGGGAGAAACCAAACCATGAAAAAGTAATGCCGGATGGGAACAGCCAAGGGAGAGCGATTAGCGAAGATAAGCGAATGGAGAAGCATTAGTGGACTTTGCCCGGCGAGGACGGGCTCTTCTCTCAGTGGGCTCATGAGAAACAGATCATAATTCTTCTTGTTTAGCATGAGAATAATATAGTAGCGATGACAACGACGATGCAGTGAGCATCAATGATAACGGATAGTAGCGATGACAGTGACGCTGCATTCAGTTGATGATAGCGATATTGATAACGATGATAGTAGTGATGGTAATGACGATGCAGTTAGTAAAAACAGTCCTGTAAAGTGGCTTTAGCCATTTCTGCCCTTAAGAAAACTTAAACGCCGTCCTGTAATTTTTATTCATTTGTCGATGTCTGGAGCTATTTTTCTTACAGCGTAATCAAGTGGTATGCTAATTAGGACTTTTGCAGTTAAGTACATTATGAATTGTACTGGCAGTTTGCATAGCAGGTATTATGAATGCGCGATTGAGTTGTTGCCATTCAAACTTTAGCTATTGGTGCAAGACCAATACAAGTCATAATAGAAAAAAAGATTAGAGGGGGGGGGGGGGCAGAGTCGTCCTTGTCTCACTGCCACAAGAAGGTCCAGCTTGCTGAAGACCTCGGCGTGACTGAGGAGCAGACAAAATCGATCGACCGAAAGAGTGAGATAATAAAGACGGAGACATGCAGCACCTCACTCGCGCGGTCGGCGCCACTACCGCTGGCCAGACCGACAGTAGATGGAGGGGAATGGAGTGAAAGGGGGGAGGGGATACACGGATCGTGCCGCTGAAATTCCGAAGGAGAAGAAAACATTCTCCCCGGAATAATAAAGGCGGCACCACCAGCAGCAAAAAGATGGGAGGTGGAGGGTGCCGGTATGCCCGAGGCCAGTCCAAAATTCCTGAGCAAATGCATTAAAACGTCGTTAGCGCTGGCCATTACCCGCAGCCATTTGGGCCGACCCTTGCACGGGCTGAGGGCCGCGGCGGATGCATCCGCGTGTTGCCGCGGAACGCAAAACAGAGGGAACGCCCCCGTACAAGCACCACGCCGGCTCTTGGCCTCGCTGGTGCTGCGGCCATGTCGAGCCAGCCTACGTGGCGCAGCAGCCAACGCAACGACGTCTTGATGCTCACGTCCGTGCTACTCTGTGACGGCGCGTCGTGTGCGCCAACGGCGCCGGCAGCGAAGGCGCCTGGGGGAAGCCGTAAAAGCACTTTGTTTCTTGCTTATAGACGCCTGATGCCCATAGGTGCGTCGAATCTATTGGCTGCTTATCCGCCGCGGCCGTGCATTTTGCAACGAGGAAAGTGCACCGCTCTGAGAGCGAACTAGCAACGATGCGCGGCTTGGCGTGCTCGCTTGCTTTGGCCGGGCAATTAACGTTGTAATCGTTTATAAATAGACCTGCCTCGGCGATCACGACGGAAGCTAACTGGTGAAATGCCACCTTAATTATGGCCTCTTTTGGCGGGGAATTAATGAGCATTAAAGGGATGAAGAGAACGACACATGATGGCCAAAGGGCGCGATATAAACTCGGTTCTCGTATTTGTGATCAGCTGTAGAGCTTTGTCATTGAAGGCGCAAAAACTGTTGTTTTGTATCATAGTCGAAAGGAGGAGACACTGGAAGGTAGATGGCACCTTTGAGTGCGTAGGCCCAAAATGGAGCTGCATACGGGACTTCTGTTCTTCACTAGAGTTTTGTTGAGGTCAGTTTCCTTCGTGGCCCCTTCTAGGGCGTATATTTGGAAGCGAAATATTAAAATGTTGCATTATAGTCGCCGATAACTTACCTTATTTACTTACTTACCGATAACGGGTGCAGTGCAACTAAATTCTCAAAACGGCTTGCAATATTCATCTTGATGACTGTACCAAAATATTATGCGATAGCGTATTGGGCTCGTTGTGGCAAAAATACATCACCGTACTCACGTTTTGAGAAATGCGCTGAAAAAAAAAAAAGTAAAGAAAACACTTGAATTTGTACGCAAACTGTTTTGCAACCGTCCCCTTGCAGCGTTCAGGGTGATGTCATGCCATTTCGTTTCCAATTTACCATCCATCTGCTATCTGAATAGAAGGCTAGTTTGTGAAAGGGATTCGAACCGACGACATATGTACCTGAAACTGTATGCCGTTAACTGTAAGTTTAGGCGTCCCCGAGGATGGAGGCAGATACTGCGCATTCCTGCGCCTGAAAAACAAACCAACTAAACACGTTTAACACTTTGTCTAACTTTGTGTCGGTCTCTCAATATCAAAAATTCACGAAATGAAAGGCGGTGTTAAAACTCTATCACGTCTATCCTTAATTCGAAGCTCAAGCATCCTCCTAATTTTTCTGTGTCTTTTTCTTACTACCGCATTTACTCAGCTGCAGTAACAGCACGTAGGTGGCTTAACTTGGCCACATATTATAAAGTATTCCAAGCTGTCTTGTGTTCGCGGCGACAGAGGCCCTTAGCCAACGATTCAGTACAATGATTGCCGGTAATTCTGTTATATTTATTATCATCGCCACCACCAGCTTGAATACACCCACTGTAATTCCCCTCTAATATGTTCCTAATTACCCCTGTCCTCATGCCAACTGCGGCGAACAGAACGTTCGCAAAGTTTCATCGACAACTCCCTCTCAGCAGCTCCCTGCTACGCTTGCCTTCTCTTGGAATCCAGTCAATTATGAACCATCGGTTAGCTTACTTTCGTCTTACATGAAATACTGTAAGGGTTCGAAATGATGTCTGGCGTGCGCATGCGCGCAATTTCACGAAGAACGTGCCACTTGCCAAGCGCATGATGGTCCTGAGTGCAAGGTGCACAAATTTTGCTGTATAGAAGATAAAATGTGGGACAGCGGCAGCCGAAAACTATCAGCAAGAGTAGCTGTTCAAGTGTGTTCATTATCTTTAGCTATTGATAGCTTAAAACAGGAGTGCGTTGATGGACGCATTCAAGACTTTAGTATGAAGATTCCAAGACACCATAAAACTAAAAAAAAAATGTACATAAGTATTATGCAGGCGCATCAGCTGTTGAGATTTCCTACTCGCTTGGCCAGACCAAGGAAAAGTTCAGAGATCGCCGAACTCACTACTGTGTCTACTGTGTTCTGCGACGAGTTCCACTATAAACTTCATTGTGCGACACTCCGCCAATGACACAGTACAAATCTCACTTTTTGAAAGTGACACTAAATGCGCCCGTCTGACAAGACCGATTATAGCGAAAAAAACAGCGCACTTATATGAAAGCATCTCGCCTGAGAGCAACCACTAATATCGGAGCCCGATAAAAGGAAGGACACACACACGACGTCCGTGCCCCAATCTCACGCCTCACTCGAGCCCTGCCTGCAGCGCCACTATACTCTGCGTTACGTCGCAGAAAAACATGGTGCATTCTTTATTGTTGATCTGGGGTTCTACGGTTGGTTCAGGTCCGTAGTATTAGGTAGGGACCGGGGCTCAGAAATTCCCTGCAGCAGCCCCAATATACTCACCCCCCAGTGGATGCTATCCGGAGTCACCAAAGGACTGCATAGAACGTTGTCTGGCGACCGAGTGGTCTTTACTCGATTTGTAGCGGGCAGGTAGACGGAAACAGGCCTCTCCATCCAGCGTCGTGACAAAATGACAATTAGGCAGTCGATCAAGGGAAGGAAAGATGTGAGATCTCGTTTCGTCAGTGTATCTTTCTCCACCTTTTCCAGTCAATACTTTTTACGTTTTTTGTTTGTTTTTTTTTGTTTTGTTTTTTTTTTTTTCTACAGAAGACGGCCAAGGAAGAGGAGGCAGCGGAATCAACGGCACAAATATTGGAAACAAATTGTCGCTAAGTTATGTTTTTTTCTTTGTAATGAGAGACAACCGCCAAGCCAGAAGCAACTTCTCCTGGTAAATAAATTATAATACGAGGCGAATTTCTTCTGAGAGAGTGGCCTACGCGATAGCCCAGATAAGAATGCCTAGTCGCATGCGTTTTGTTCTCAGTGGTTATGATTGAATTGTTCTACATGCCTTCACCCACTCGCCGCTGCGAGGTGCACACAGTGGTTAATGCGTCGCCAGGTTTATGGGTACCACCTAGAGTTGACAAATAAAACAACGCCGGACGGATTTTCTCGTAATGACGCTAGCAATGCTTTCGTACTAATACCAACTCACTAACTATTGCATTGATCTGGTGTACCTGCTTTTTATGCCGTCGTCCCACTCGATGCTTAGGTGTGCAATGGTTGTCGCGACGCCATATTTAGGGTTATTATAGAGTTTTGACAACCAAAACAACGTCGGATGGATTTTCGCGTAATGAGGTTAGTAATCTTTTCGCATTAATACCAACTCATTAACTGTTCGCCATACTTGCAAGGCGTTAGCATCGATCCATGACATCTGTTTTACATGCCTTTGTCACATTTGCCACTGCGAGGTGCACACAATCGTTGTTGCGACGCCATGTTTATGGGTACCATCCAGTGTTGACAACCAAAACAACGCCGGACGGATTTTCTCGTACTGACGCTAGGAATGCTCTCGTATTAATCCCAGCTCACTCGCTGTCAGTTATACATGCAAAGCATTAGTATTGATCCGGGGTATCTCTTTTGCATGCCGTCGCCCGACTCACCACTTCGGTGTGCAGACAACGGCAAATGCGGCGCAGTCCTTATGGCCACCATCGAGCGTTGACAACACAAACAACGCCCGATGGAGTTTCGCGCAATGGGTCTAGTAAGGCTCTTTCATTAATATCAACTCGCTGACTGTTAGCCATGCTTGCGAGGCATGAGCATCAGTCAGTGGGCTCCTCTCACACACTTTCCTACAGCCTGTGTTTCCCATATATGGTTAGCCCTCACTACATCATAGGGTCCTGCAGGACTACCAGGGGATGAAGTGATATTGCGTGTTCTAAATTAAAGCACCACCACACACAAAACACTCCCTCCTTCTAATACATCAGGGTTCTCTACAATTTCGCTCTTCTATAATGCGCCAACAGTAATCTTTCGAGTATTATACGGGTTCAATTGTTGATTATTTGAAATAAAAGGGAGTGAATAAATGATGTAGTTGGCCGTCCCCATTAGTGCTTGCACAATTACTTATCTGGACATTGGCATCTTGCAAAAACGTAAACATTTGTGTTAGGATTGCCAACTTCGTGATTTTTCCGAAACACACACACACACACACACACACACACACACACACACACACACACACACACACACACACACACACACACACACACACACACACACACACACACACACACACACACACACACACACACACACACACACACACACACACACGCGCGCGCGCACGCGCGCGCACACACACACATACACACGCACGCACGCGCGAGCGCGCAGAAAATTGCACCCCCCCCCCCCCCCCGGCATGCGAGTTCTGTGAGAGCACGCTAAAGAACCCCCGGGTGGTCGAAATTTCCGGAGTACCCACTATGGTCTCCCTCGTATCCTCAGTCGCTTTGTGACGTTAAGGCCTATAAAACCAAGCTAAAAACCAAATCGCAAGGGTCAACAAGTGACTTTTATGATTACATGCATGCTTTCTGATGAAGGTAAAAAAAAAAAAAAAAAAGCGTTGATCATCCGCGCTTGTTTGATGTCCACGTGAATTGCAGTGCAGCGGCCCTATTTCATCGCCCGTGTAGGCAGGCGTAGAAGTGCCTATGTCTATCAATTATTTGCGGTATGTAAACAAGCCTTGGTAAAAAATTGCTCCAATGCCACGGCACTGTGTTACAAAAGATTTTATTGTTTGGCATTCTAATAGATGATATTGCAGGAGGAATAGGATTTAAATTCCTATCCCTTGTTTACGAATTTGTACCAGCCTGAACCTACCTGAACAAGATAAATGAGACAGAGCTCTCACACTCACTCATTTCACCTCTTTCGGGAGGTAAGATCTCTTGTATTGCATCCTTCCCCCCCCCCCCCCCCCCCCTTCCATTTCTCTCCCCTGTGGCAACGCTTCCGAAAAAACAACAACAAAACTATCGAGGTAAAAAGGACCGATAGCACGGTGCACGTGTAGCTGTTAGCGATCAGACCAGAAGACCACGAAGGAAATGAAGATATGCCCTCAAAAGCCGTTACATTTGATACTCGCGATTCTAGCCGAGCCGTCTTCAAGCAGGTTTGAAAAACGGCAAGTCTAAAAACTCTCAGGCGTGTACGCTCAGCTATGTGGTCATAAAAGCCGAGAGAGAGAATGGCACGCTGCCACATCTGTCCCTCTCTCAATCGGAACTGCCGACAGGCGCGCGCTGACTGGGCGCCGCGGTTCTAGCCCACATGCCAGGAGTGAGAAGGGGAGTAGTTCAATGCTGGGGTCTATCGTCTGTTAAATCTTGGTCATACACAATGAAATTCGACTTGGTCAGCCGGAAGCCCCAGCATCTGTCGAGCAAATGTTTCGTGTCGATTTCTGCGACAAATGCAGCCGGCCGGAGGCTCACGAATGCACCCCCGGCTTCATCGCAGATTGGCTTCATCCGTGGCCAGCCGAAACCGGCTCGAAAAGCACAAAACGAGAGCCGACGCACAAAAGAACAACTAAGCTCTGCGACCGCCGCCGGCGTCACTCGACTAGAAGCCGTGTACGCACAACACAGTCTCCGCGGGAAGATAGTCGCAAAGGTCTCTTTCGGTGCCAGGGCGTTTAGCCAACTGCAAACCTAATCGCGTGTACCGTTTAGAAGCGTCTGAGCACCTCCGCATTGTGCGCCATATCGGAGGCGACACGAAAATTACAAGGCCCAGGTCAGCACCTTCTTGTGTGCCCCCCCTCCCCCAACAAACAAGTGGCGCCTCCACAGAGCGAGGGAACCAGCGGCGCACAAGGGCGCCCCTGGGACCAGCGCGGCGGGGCTGCCTGAAAGGATTTCGGGCCGGCAGTCTACTCGGAGGCGTCGGTGCGAAGCCGACAAAAGCGGCACCCGGCGACAATGCATCGACACAAGCTAGGCGCGACGAGAGGCATGCACACCGCACTCTCGCAGAACTGTAGAGGTGGTTACTAGTGTGCGCGGGCCGGTCGCAAAGGTGTCGGAAGCGGCTCCGCCGATTGGTATGCTTGAGAGCCGCCGCTTGTAATCCTTCCGCCGAAGAAGAATGATGCAGAAAGGAGACGGGGAAAAGGGGAGGAGGGTCCGCACCACCTCCTATACCCGCAAAGAGAGGCCGCAGCCATTCTTTGCTTCGAGGCGGGATAATCCGCAGCGCAGCGGCGCCTCTTGAGAATCGGTCTCGCCTCCAAAATAGAGTGAGTGCGGGCCTCCGCGGCATGCCAGTCGTCCGTAAGGCTGGCCGCGCTACAAAGCAGCGCATTCACCGCTGCTGCGGCCCTCTTTGAGGCGCTCTGGGTGCACGAGCCCTGAGAGAAGAGCGAACAAAGCGAAAGCCGAAACAGAGAAGCCTCAATAGGGCATCGGGGAGAAGAAAAGAGCAGTGCGGGTGAGGGCAGTGATCTGTGAAAGAATAAAGCTAGTTAATTTTTTTTTTTTGTATATCACATCACTTGAGGGGCGTAAACAAGGTGTTTCAGCACAAGTCTGTTCGAATGATTAGCCCATTGATGAATAAATGCGCAGGTTCAGAGTACTTTATTTCTTAATCACGTAACTATTTCCGCTAGCTTACTTATCTAGTTTCGTGTTTTATCACCGCATGAGAAGAAAGGTGGCCGGTTAGAATGTTTTAGACAAATATCTAAAGCACGAGAAAGCAGTTTGAGGCATGTGAGCTATAGATGACGGACCAAGGAGATGCGGGCTCTTGTGGACTGGCTGACTTGCCTAAAGCCGGATATTCCGTATATTCGACGAAAGTTGTTTGAGAGGTCGATTCACAAACGCAATTGCCCAGCTCCAAGCTAAAATAAGAAAGCAGACCAGTAACGTCAACAGCACATTTACTGATTCTATACTTTGTCGAGTGTAAACGGTCCTTCCAACCTTTGGGATCTGCCGGGAATGAGGAAATGTACTGCGGGGAATTTCTACATAGCAAAATCCTTGCAATTCTTGTTTGCATGTTCTCGTGCTGCATTCCCTGCGGCAGTTTTACTAGAACCATGGAAGCGCCTCTTTCGACATTATGAGCTAATAAACAGTGAAGCGCTCTTGAATGTTACCACATCATTTACTTCTCTCTCTGTGACAGATATATAATAAAGGTCTGATAACCACCAGGGAACGATTATTTGAAGCGCAGCAACCTGGCTGTTAACCTGGGGGACGAAATACGCCACCAAATCAGGGGCTAAGAATTAAAAATAAAGTAATTATACATTCGTTGAGTTACACGGCATATGACATTGTTTTTATATTCTTGTCGTTGCATTTCTGTACTTCGTAACATAGAAATAAATTTCCATTCTCTAGGAGTTTCAGTCAAAATGAATCCGTCTGTTTTCGCCTAGATGCCAATAAAATATAAAATCTTGAAGCTTGGAAGACAGAAATGAATAAAGATATTACAAAAGAAATGAGTATTATGATCTGTATTACAAAATACAGACCTATTACAGAGTGCCAGTTTGCAGTTTACAAAAGTGAGGGCCATTCGAACATAAGACAAAAGTTGCGACGAGAATATTAGCTGCAATTCAAGTGGACGTTCATCATAAACTTATAAAAATGATTTTTTTTTATGCATATGAAAGGCTACACCTCAGAAAGGCGAGCAATATCTCAGGGGTGCATGACGTAGCACTTTGGTCCTGTTTGTTCATTTGCCTCAGAGTCAAACAGTTTCGAATAACTGCTTTTCCAAGAACTCAAACATGCAGAAAGCACGTGTACTACTATCGCGATAGAATGAGGGCTCTAGCCCACCCTCATTTTCCTTTAAAACATATATTACTAGAAATTCGATGAGACACTTGCTAACTTTGGCTACAGCGCTTTCAAGTCAGTTTAAGATATTTGCGAAGGTTCTTTCTTTTCGTCTGCAGCTTGTGGCATTAGTCTCTTCGCCACCGGGCCAGGCCTTCCTCGAAAGCCAAGGGACGATCGGCTAGAGATCCGGACTATCAAAATAGCTGCATATACGCTCTCTACATCAAAATATGATGCTTTTCTCTGTGAGTGTGTGAATTCTCGGTTACTGCACATGTTACCCTGCAGATCGGTGGGGGCGCTCGCATTATTCATGAATTATTATCTGAGCAGTGTTTACCATGTGTGGTCACGTCTTCCACTTCAGCTCTGAAGCGTGCCTTTCATTATTAGTTCACAGGAATGGAAAGGCGCAGTATCTCGCACACTTGCTTCTATGGACACCTGAATCATGCAGTAAGGGAAGGAAGGAAGGTGGGAGTGAAAGTGGAGCTGGTTACAATGGAAAGGCGCAGTATCTGTCACACTTGTTTCTGTGGACACCTGAACCGCGCCGTAAGGGAAGGAAGGAAGGTGGGAGTGAAAGTGGAGCTGTTTACGAGGGACAACGCCGACGCCGCGAAACCCAGGAACGGGCGCCGAAAAAGCTGCGCTCTAAAAACGACCTGAGCGCTGTTTAGGATTGGTGTGGTTTTGTTTCTTGTGGTTAGCGTCCTTAAGTAACTCAAGCTATGAGCAAGTGAGCTTATAGAGGAGAGAGCCGGACCACCTGTGGTTGTTTTGCGAAAGCAATACTACTCTAGGTTTCGAGCCTTCAGCGTAGAGCGGCCGGTAGCCACGTCTTACCCACTTGACGCTGTGACGTCACACCCCACGTGGGCTGGCAGGAGCTGCCAACTTGGGTCTCTCGTTTCACATGGGACGGTTATGTAAGAATCAGCCTGCTAGGACCTTGGCATTCACGTCACCCCTATAGGCCACTAAGGCACGTTCATACGGCTTGGTTAAAGCGGGGCTTTATATATGGGCTGGTAGGAGCTGCCAACTTGGGTCTCTCGTTTCACATGGGACGGTTATGTCAGAATCAGCCTGCTAGGACCTTGGCATTCACGTTACCCCATAGGCCACTAAGGCACGTTCATACGGCTTGGTTAAAGCGGGGCTTTATATATGGGCTGGCAGGAGCTGCGAACTTGGGTCATCTCGTTTCACATGGGACGGTTATGTCAGAATCAGCCTGCTAGGACCTTGGCATTCACGTTACCCCTATAGGCCACTAAGGCACGTTCGTACGACTTGGTTAAAGCGGGGCTTTATATATGGGCTGGCAGGAGCTGCCAACTTGGGTCTCTCGTTTCACATGGGACGGTTATGTCAGAATCAGCCTGCTAGGACCTTGGCATTCACGTTACCCCTATAGGCCACTAAGGCACGTTCATACGGCTTGGTTAAAGCGGGGCTTTATATATGGGCTGGCAGGAGCTGCCAACTTGGGTCTCTCGTTTCACATGGGACGGTTATGTCAGAATCAGCCTGCTAGGACCTTGGCATTCACGTTACCCCTATAGGCCACTAAGGCACGTTCATACGGCTTGGTTAAAGCGGGGCTTTATATGTGGGCTGAGGAAAAAGAAGGAGAGAAGGAAAAGAACGCTCGGTTACCGGCAGCTAATGCTTTCGCTCAATATTTGGTTCAGCAGCGTTGAAACCTTGTAATTTTTTTTAACGTACACTGACCTCGCACAGTACGCGGGCGCTTTTCGTAAACGCGACCGTCGTGAGCGGAAGAGCTAAGGGGGGCCGGGGGGGGGGGGGGACGAGTTTTTTTTTTCTCTCCAAAGTTTATTAGTAAATACTAATTAGCTAGCTATTTAATATATCAGCTTGATGAACAAAGTGTCATTTTAGAAGCTCGAAATCGTCTTGAAAAGTAGCTGTGTGAAGTGTTGGCCCCAAGCTGCCATTTGTGTAGGGCGCCTTTCTTGCCGGCCTTAAATGACAACTCACTCAAAAAGAGCTTCCACGGGACAGTGAGATTGCTTTAGCGTGCTAAGACACGTCCTCGAGAATAAAGTCCGCTTTTCCCTGTAGTGCTCTCCTTGAGGAGGCGTCATTAGAGTTATGAGAGGCGAGAGTTATAGCAACCGTTTATGCGATATCAAATTTCAAGGATCATAAATAAAAGTGTTAAAGCGCTACATTGATGCACACATTGCAGCTTGCTGTTTTTGAAGACTGTCTACAAGTTCTTGTTCACACTTTGATCCTCAAGAATATAAAATTAAACATTCTGCTAATCAATATTTACTAAATATCTCATTTTAGGGGGCGAAAAAAGTCCGCAGGCTTGGCCACATGGCTTTTAATAGCCCTTATTTTGTTTCACTGGTCTAGCACACTCCGACGTTTTTAAAATTTTGACCAGCATTCATCTAGGACATTTTGTATATATCCCTTATTATTTACACAGCAAATTAAGAGAGAAAAAAAAAAAAAGCTTATACGTGTTTTTGTTTTTTTTTTTTCTTGTGCACATCTTCTAGGACTTCAAGCCTTTTCCGATGAAAGTGAAATCGCCCGTTCCACGCCCGGAGCCGTCCTCATTCCGTTAACCGGACACCGTTCCCGGGAAACCAGGCTGTCCGGATAACCCAGACATGACTGCACTCCTGTCGGGGTCATCTCGGAGATCCCGTATATATTGCGAAGAGAGCGAGCGGCGCAGAAAAGACAGCCGCGTGTCACGATCTTCGTGAAAGACAGTGATCGAGGGCACAATGTCAGCTAGGCACGCGAGGCGCGTGGCGTCCGTCTCAGCGCGCTGCGCACACCAGCAGATGGAAGAGGAACAGTCAACCGCACGCAGTCCCTAAACCGAAGCAAAACACGCATGCACGGCTCCCGGGAATTTTGCAAACGGTGGCTGCGCGGTACCAGTCCTTTCTGTCTGTGTGCGCGCATGGTTTCGTTGCGTACTTCCGTTCTTGCGGGTCTCTGCCGTCCTCGTCAACGTTGGCCCAGTTTTCTTTCCGTGCAAGTTTTCTTTATTTTTGGTATTTGTTGCTGCCTTTCGGTGAGCTCCTTCCCCGGCTCCACACGCGTGGCGTGGTTGTGTTAGGCATGTTTGTCGACGGCGGCGCGCGGTCTATTAGGCGAAGCCGCGCTCCCCAAGAACCGAGTGGGTCCTGTCGAAACGCCACGCACACTCAAACATGCGTCCGCGCAGCGTATATCTGGACTCGCCGTCCGAAACCCATGTACAAAGTGCTCGTTGCTGCGTGTTCAAAGTCTATTTAGGGATCACGAAAACCACGCCAGAAGATAAGGGTGCGCGCTGGCCCGCCCGCGAATGGTGTTATGGTTGGAAGAAAAGACGTAGGAAAAAGCGGGAAAAAAAGAAAAACAAACGAGCTCTAGAGAGGATGCGCAAGACGCGGCGTGTAATTTTAGAAGCCCACGCAAAAACTGCGACTTGACACGCACGGCAATGAAGACGACGTTGGCCGGTAAACCAATGAGAGGGAACGCCGCCGGGACTCGCATGAGGGAAAAGAATTTGACGGCAAATGACATCCGCTCATCCGACTGGCGAAACAAAGTAGTGGCCTTTGCACTGTGCGCCGTGAAAGCGGCAAAATCGTGCACAGACACGCAGGCTGTAATACATTTTTTGATAAAGGTGTTTTACGCGCATTAAAGTCTCTCTCTCTCTCTCTCTCTCTTGCACAGTTTTCGATCGGGTTTACTTTAACTATTACAAAAACCATGCAACCCACACCTGCCCTTTATTGGGGGGCGAACTGGTATGATTGAAGACAGCATGGGAGAACAGCCCAAAACGAGAGCGAAAGACATCACCGCGGTAGCTCGGTGGTTAGGACGCTGAGATGCTGATCTCGAAGATGCGGGCTCGATCCCAGTCACGCTGCAGCTACGTTTCGATGAAGGCGAAACGCAAGGCGCCCGAGCACTATGCGATGTCAGTGTGTGTGATATGGAACACCAGGGGTCGAAATAATGCCGAGTCGTCCGCTACGGTGTTCCTCATGTAGCCCGTATCACCATATCGCGTATACATGTCACTTTAAAAAGTCAAGCTAATATACCATACCATACCATACCATACCATACCATACCATACCATACCATACCCTACCATACCCTACCATACCCTACCATACCATACCATACCATACCATACCATACCATACCATACCATACCATACTACACAATGTCATTGCATGACAATCTAATACCGTACCATGCCATACCAACCGTACCGTACCGTACCATACCGTACCATGCCATACCATACCATGCCATACCATACCATACCATACCATACCATACCATACCATACCATACCATACCATACCATACCATACCACACCACACCACGTCATTGCATGGTATTACAATACCGTACCATACCATATCACACCGACTGTTACCGTATAGTACCATACCACACTTGACGAAGTGACAGTCCGCCTCAAGACTGTGGCTACATTGCATCGAAGGGGACTAGCAGGCGTTCATGAGTACCATTAACTTTGTTTATTAGAGATAAGACGAAACATTAGTTAAGCTGAGCAAACGATCCAGTACAAAATAGCAAATCTGTCATTCATTATACTAAGGAGCGTGCGGCGACACGATTCCCGGATAAGAAAGGAGGTGGTCGTCTGTACTCGTCACTCTCTCGGGTCCCTTACGAAAAAATCTCAAAGAACTAAGTTCACGGCGCCGGTATGCGAGCTTCCCGGCTTCTTGCGGGGAGAAAATAAGAAGTGACGCGAACTTAACTGTGGGAATAGCAACCGTCTCGTCACGGAGACAAGAAACCATTCCGCGACTCGGATGTTGGTTCAAAAATTGGGGCGCGCGAAATCCGTGAAGCTCGGCACGAAACAATAGAGAGACCGAAGACGTACTAGCGTAGACTTATATCGGTTCGCCGTTCCCTCCTGCGCAGGCGCATTGACAGGGGTGGGTGCAATCGCAGCCACTGAAATTGCGTGGGAGCGGTCCGGGAAACCGGTATGCGTCAACAAGAGTAAGTCCAAATCCCTATAATGCCGAACTGTACCGTATTGTACGTACTGTATCATAGCATACCATAACATACCATATCTAGATCGCCGCGGTGGCTCATTGGTTAGGGCGCTCGACTGCTAAACCCAATGACGTTGGATCGAATCCCGGTCGCGGTGGCCGCTTTTCGATGCAGGTGAAAAGCAAGGCTCCCGTGTGCTGTGCGATTTCAATACACGTAAAGAACCCCAGGTCGTCGAAATGTCCGGAGCCCTCCACCACGGCATCCCTCACAGCCTGAGTCGCTTTAAACCATACCATACCATACCATACCATACCATACCATACCATACCATACCATACCATACCATACCATACCATACCATACCATACCACGCCATACCATATACATGCCGAAAAAAAAAAAAGAAAACTCCGAATCGCATCGCAGATCTATAAGCACTTCCTTCGACCAGTTAGAACCTTACGAGTTCAAGTAGTTGAGTTTTGGATACGTTTTCATTTCAAATATAGGTTTTAAACCTTGCGTGATTCTAGAAAGTTTCTTTACGGATTTGTCCAGCTTATAGTAGTAGCGTTAGAAAATAAAGCTCTCACGTTAGCCAGAATGGCCTGAAATTTGTGCGCTCAGTACTCAGAACAACGCAGTCCAACTATTCTATTTAGTAATATTTGTTCTTCTGTGTTTATTTTTTGGTTGTTTCCCAGTATAATGATGCTAGTCAGGCAGCAAAAGAAACATTTCTCGCTGAGAGGGCTGGATTTAAGTATATATATATATATATATATATATATATATATATATATATATATATATATATATATATATATATATATATATATATATATATATATATATATATAAGGACTAGGTCGGCAATACGTGGCGCATTATGGACTCAGGCCTTCTTCCGCTGCCACGCAGCTTTTTGGCTGCGGCTCTATACGGGCTCAGAGACCAAAAGCCTCCTGAAGGGACTCGATAGACGCATGCGATGCGAAGTGCCTCTGCAGTGATAAAGTGCGCTTCCAGTGCTGTCCCCGCGACTTTAAGCAGGACCCATCTAATCCCGTCCCCCTTTTGGCTACCTTCCTCCTGTCGCCGTGCCAGATGCAGCTGCACCTAACGTCCAACGACTGCATGCAAACACATCCCTCAAGACACACAGCGTCTTCCACACCGCAGTAGTGCAGTAACACCAGTCGGCAACAAGCAGGCTCGCGGGCGGCCAGTCCTTGTAGCAACAGCAGCAGCAACAGCAGCAGCAGCAGCAGCAACCTTTGTTGAAAGAAACAGCGGAACGGCTACAGCGACTGCGTCACCGCGTTTTGTTCCGTCGCCACTTCTCCGTTCGATCAGTGCTTCGTTCGCGAGCGGCACTAGCACAAGTGTAGAATACAACTTTCGAGTCGCGCTACAGGCAGGAGCCGTTTGATGGACCCGCTCTGGTAGCAGCGTGATACAAGATTACCCCCCGCTTTCAGTCCCCCACAACTCCCGTGTTCTCTTCGGCGCCGGACCGCAAAACGCAACCAGCGCCTTTCTGGACTGGGAGAATCGTTCGCGAACGCTGTTTCGCATGGGCGAGAAGGGAGGCAGCGCACAAAGGCACCCACTGGAGCGGATCGCGCGCTGCCGTCGTCGGCATCTCTCACATAATCGAAGGCAGTGAATGATTTTCTTTCGTTCTGCCGCCTTTGTGCGTAGCGGCTGGCGTCTTCGTGCAGCTCCATGGGCGCGACTACATTCAGACTGGCATGCATGCCCACTACACGCAGCTCCGCTCTATGTGTCGCGCGTTGCGTGTACGATTGTCTTCTATACGCGGCGCCAAGGGCCGCACTGACTGACGTGAGAAAGTCCTCTGCTGCTACTCTGCACGTCAGCATGTCGCGCCAACAGGTTGTTCGTATTCGAAATGGTGTTGTTCATTCGCGGCTGTCGGCATTCCGGCATTTCATTTTTTTTTTTTTCTTGGCCCTTCGGCAGAAGGATTAATGGTCACATAGCGCAGGCTACCACTTCTATCGCTCCGTGACGAAGAGGAGGACCACAAGTGGACAAAATGAAGCAGGCGTGATGCAAACGAGCGCTAGAAAGGGGCAGGAGAAGAGCGCGTAGGGGGCATCTAGTAGTGATGCCGACGCACCATAGTCGAGTGTCGTTACCCCGCCCCCTCGCGTACATGGCGACCCGACTGCAGGGGTGGGCGCGCGCGCTCAGCGTCGCCGCGGGTGCCCCAGAATCGGCACCGCCTCCCCAAGCAGAAGACGCATGGCGACGCGTTCTCGAAAAACAGGGCCCTCCATCGCTCACTCTTTTCTTGGCTCGTAATTAGGAGCGCGCGGGGCGCTCTTCGCGCCAAGGGCCCTGCTTGGCAGCGCCACCGTGGGTGCTCCACGGCGGTCAACTGCCGGCGAGACAAGAACAGTGCCTGCCTGCTCCGCGGTTGCAAGCAGCACAGCAGATGCTGCAGCAGCGGCCATTTTGGACGGAGGGTCCAGACAGGCGCGAGCACCGAGCGCATGGTGTGTTGACAGCGTCGTTTGTCCGAAGACTGAGTATGGTCTGGAGTTTTTCGTCTCCAAGTCGTTGAGTTCCGAATGCATTGACATTCATTTATCGAAGGTTCCCCAGCGTGCACTGATCAGGGCTGAGGAGGGCAGTCAATATTATCACATAAAAAGGAGGATTGGAGCCGATCGACACGCAGTCAGTTTGGTGCTGCTGTCAACACCTGGAGGACCTGGCAAGCGTCACATAGAGTAAAACTAGCTCCGATGAGTCCGCAAATTTGTGCAATGTATAGAGTTACCGTTTCTGCGTTCAAAGGCCACTTCAAAACAATCGACGCCTTGCCAATTCAGACATACTCGGGGCATACCTCGCACCTACAGGCAACTTGGATCATGACGGCCAGTTCATTGTTCGAGGGCTGGTGCCTTACCCGGGCCAGCACAACCGGTGGTGCGCTGGGTCCGTCAGCGGTGCACGCAACCGGCCCGAGCGGGCGTGGGGGATGACGGAGACCCCCCGCGGGTTGGCGGCGGTGGACAGCGGCTCCTCACCTCGCCGGGTGCGCACCCGAAAATTATCGGCCGCGCACCCAAGCCTGCTGGGTGGTCCGCGCGCGAGGGCCCGATTTTACGGCACCTGTTTTAATGGTGTCATTAAGCGCGTGGATAATAAATGCGACTAGAAAGATAAGAAGAAATCGAAGGCTCCGAGCGGAGTGCTCCATTTGCGTTCGCCGACGCGTAATTTACGAGGCGCCCTGGGTGCTTTTCAGGGGCGCTGCGGTGCTCCCCTCCCGTCCGCGCTTGCCCATCCAGGGCTACCTGCGCGCACTGCTCGTCGCTCGCAGCTGCGGTGGGTCTCCACGGCGGGCTCGATTTCCTTCTTTTTCTGCCAGCGAGCAAACAAGAAGGCCCAACTCTGCGCAATCCTCCCTCTCCGGTCGTTTTCACCGGGTCACTTATGTCGGCACGTCCGTCAGCAGCCGACGCCAGCGGCATGCGCGAGAGAAGCACCGCGAGGCAGCAGCCAGGCTGGAAGCACTTTGAACCGCGCGCAACATCCGTTCCGAGGATGTGCCCTTGAGCAAGAGGGCTCCGTCGTATAGACGAACTGGTGATAGGTTGTGATGTAGAGCGCTCTATAAATAGAGCGACGAACGGCTTCGGCGTGGTCTCTTTTTCTCCCTCATTTTTGCCAGCTCTTCTCTCTCCCATCACGTAACTTCATCCAAGAACACTGGCGGCACCAAGGACATGGCCTTTGCTGCAGTCGCGAGGTAGGGACAGGCGCAGGTTCCTCTACGAAGAGAGAAACAGAGATCTGGCAAACTATGGCCAGAGGCAAGAAGAAGGCGTTGCGGACCAACGGCCATAAGTTAGATAGGTCCCACGAATGATCCGCTGGTTCCGAAATTATAGCGCTTCTCTCTGCACAGCAATCATAAGGTACAAGTCAAGTTCAATGACCACTAAAATTGTGCTTCTTTAGCGGTCATCATACATCGCCGCGGATTCCTCGAGCAGGTTAGGAAGAGAGGAAAGCATACCTGTCTCCAGCGTAAAGCACCACTCTGCTCCTCATACTGCGCATACTCTGCGTGCATCCGTAAGCTACCGTGGAGAGCATATGTACATACTAGGATGCTTTCCTTCTTCAAGGGCAGCCACTTACAGTGCTCAAATACAAAAAAAAAAAAAGAAAACATAGCACAGTCGGTGCCTTTAATAGCAAACTTCCATAAATCTTCGAGTTTAAATTCCGAGTTTCTTTGAGTTTATTTACGGCTACAAATTGGTCTATTGTCGACTGCTCGCTCCCTTTTTCTCTCTCTTTCTTATTTTCAGTTTTTTTTTTTTTTTATTAAGAACGCATGCCCCGTGCAAACAATCTCCATCGGCTCTTATAGCTGCCCAGAATTGCGATATTGTGTTTGTTAATTATGGATGCCGCGTCATTTTTGCAACCTGTATTTTCATTAATCCCCCCCCCCCCCGCCCACACACACACACACTTTTTTTTTCTCTAGGCTTCATGTATGTGTACGGGATCTTTTAAGTTGCTTGTTTTTTCAGAACGCGTTTCTGCGATGCTTATTTTTCACCTCCAGACGTCCGTCTCCTTAGAAAGGTGAGTGCATTATGTTCACAGTAATCCGAAGGCAGCACACCAATCAATACTCTTTGCTCTTGCTCGGCCACCAGAATCATTGCCGTTATAGATATTTCCATTTCGATAAACCTACATCTGAGCCTATGGGAGAGCTGATATGACTCTGAGATAAGAAGTCACACTTTATTACGTTATGTAACGAGCCTATAGCTGCTGGTGACTTGCACATATATCACTGAATTGATAGGCTACGCTCAATAATACACTGTGAAAGAGCTGCGAATGCTCTCTTAAACAGCTGGCTATCAAAGGTGCGGCTTATAGAAGTGTCGCATTTTTCGTTCTTTTATTTCATGGATATTCGACACTTTTTTCGGCGTTTAGTTCAGAGTGTAACTTAGCTTTTTTTTTTTTTTTTCGGCGAGTGTTGTTTTACACCGACGCTTTTTTTTTTCTGATTACTGACTTACTGTCTCTTTAATTAATGGTGAACCTGAATGATGAGTTACGACTAATATACTGACCTTTTTCGTCGACCTAATGTCGTCGACCTATATATACTACGGTAGTCAAAAGTTACTTAGAGCGCACCTCGGTGTCTTGGTAGCGTTAACCTCATTTACCGGTAGAGGTGTTTGATGCTGAGCTTGCAGAAGGAATTGCTGTTATTATCAAACGTAAAGGAAGTGGTAGCTCACTTCAAGAACTACGCTGACTTGTTATCGGACTGAGTTGACAAGAGCGCTAGGCACCAGGGATGTAACATGTGGTGGTAGCATGATACTTATTCGCGACGCCTATGCGTGGTTTCGTGTCAGTGTCCCGTCCCCTATTTGGTTCATAAATCTACTCAACCGACTATATATATTAAACAGGTTGTGATAGAAGGCAACCAGTGCTTAGCTAGCAGGCGGCGAGGAGGTGGAAAGCTGCCTCAAATGCCTCAAATCGCGTAACTGCGCTGCTTCCAACAATACCACACACGCATCACACCCCTGGCTCCTGTACTATATGAAGTTAATGAACAAGTTTAAGGGCAACTCGTACTCAACAACCAACTAGTGATGCATTATTCGGTTAAAACGGAATCGCGAAAACTGAATTCGGCGTACTTTACTTTTCTTTTTTTTTTTTTTAAATCAAAATGAACGCATACGGTACCTTGCGTAACGGTACCGGAGGCTTTCAACCTGTGCCAGTCTCATTGTGCGCGCTCTTCAGTGCGTCGGCCCTATTGCAAGATGTCCCACCCATGACCGCTGCGAACAAGTGAAGGCTTTGGAAAACCTGACGAGTGGGAAGTGTGTTTGCTGGGGTTCTGAAGTATAACCACTGGAGCATCGCTTTGCAATGTGAGGGACGCACGGTAAAGAGGCAGACTTTGAGACGAAGGCGCGGCAGTGGGATCTGCGCGCACATAGAGAAAAAGTGCACAGAAGAAAAGCGCCGCGCGGCACCATCTCGCGTTCCCGCTGACACGAAGGGACTAAAAATAGGCGGTGCCCCTCTGCCGGCGCGTATTTTGACAAGGTCCCGATTGGCAGGCGATGACCGATGACCCTCGGTACAACGCCGCTACCGCTGGGTCGTCAGGGCGACGCCGAAGAAGCCGACGTTTCGGCACGTTGCTCCTGACAGCCGCGGCAGCTCGCGCTGCATGCCTGTCCGAGGTGCTGCGCATCGTGCGTGTGCAACGCCGAGGCGTTGTGCTACCGTGTTACCCATCGCTACGATCGGCTCGCTTAGAAAGCGGCTCACCTGTCCTAAGCCACCGAAGCAGTATCAATACCAAAATGCTCCCAGTAGTTGGCAGCCTTGGCTGAAGCGTCTTTAAACCCTTCGGCGAGTATATGATCGGCTAAAATATTGTACCGAGCCCAGTCGGATTTTCAATATTTCCTTTCGCTTGAAGACATCTTTATAAAACATCTTAAAATTACCCCACTGGCATACAATAGCGGGGATAGAAAGAAGGACTTCGTTTTCCCGTAAAGGCTATCAAACAATGCAAGACAGTGTGTCCTTCACCCGTCCCGCAGTACATAAACGAGTGGAGCCAGAAGATGTCCGCAACAATAATGAAGCGGAAAAAAGTGCCTAAGACAGCGTTTTCCTACGTGTATATTGGAGCGCACGCGTGCGCGCGCGCGATTCTGTGTGTGTGTGTGTGTGTGTGTGTGTGTGTGTGTGTGTGTGTGTGTGTGTGTGTGTGTGTGTGTGTGTGTGTGTGTGTGTGTGTGTGTGTGTGTGTGTGTGTGTGTGTGTGTGTGTGTGTGTGTGTGTGTGTGTGTGTGTGTGTGTGTGTGTGTGTGTGTGTGTGTGTGTGTGTGTGTGTGTGTGTGTGTGTGTGTGTGTGTGTGTGTGTGTGTGTGTGTGTGTGTGTGTGTGTGTGTGTGTGTGTGTGTGTGTGTGTGTGTGTGTGTGTGTGTGTGTGTGTGTGTGTGTGTGTGTGTGTGTGTGTGTGTGTGTGTGTGTGTGTGTGTGTGTGTGTGTGTGTGTGTGTGTGCGTGCGTGCGTGCGTGCGTGCGTGCGTGCGTGTGTGTGTGTGTGTGTGTGTGTGTGTGCGTGCGTGCGTGCGTGCGTGCGTGCGTGTTGCGCACGGCATTAATAGATTACGAAGAAAGTGCATTACAAGCGCGCAGCCTAAAACATGATTGTGTTTATAACGAGTCTATTTGGTGCAGTGCAGTCCTAACTTTCCGCTTGTGGCCCACTTTCGTCAGCTAAGTCCGCCGAGGGCTTCCCTGGCCTGTTAATCCCGTGCGTCAGATCATCGCGTCGCTATCAGAGCATCAAACTGCATGGTGCCAGAATTTTGGGCGTAGCAGGCCTTAACCGCCGTCTGTAATACGTATACATGTTCCTCTTCCTTCTCTAGGTGAGTGGGTCAGTGGTGCGTGCTACGCTTGCTCCTCTTACAGAATTTTCTCCTCCTCGCATTTAAGGGGACAAGGTGCACCTGGAGTCATTTTCAGCGCAAAATATCTAGCCTGCTCTCTAATCGCCTTCCTCTTTTGGGGCGTTGCGCTTTGGTAGCTGGCAGAATGGGAACTTTTATTTCTTCAGACGCCACTGGTGAAACCGACAGACTTGTCGTGATGGCGACACGTACGGCCAAGGCGTTGAGGGCGCGCTTATGGAGGCGGCGCTCCTTCTTGCACCGAACTGCAACCAAGCACAGTTGTTCGCATGTCGACCATTGCCGTCCATGCAGTATCGGGCTCCGGTGCCCTTCAGCTATCGCGCGCGCGGCGCGAACTTTGTGGTTCCGATTTTCCGGCAGATAGCTCGAACTATACCTATACGTTCTCATTCACCGCTTGAGTTAAACTCAAGAAGGCGTCAATCGAAGGGATGAGCGCCAAGCTCCTTCGTCCGGCGACACGTTGCGAGTTGGAGAACTCTTGAATAAAGGCCGTTTATTGGAGACGGGTCCAAATACAGGGCAGATGACAAAAAGGCGATTACAAAATATGACAGTCTAGAGGAAGCCGAGACCAGGCGCTCTCACCATTTTGCGCCAAAACGTCCCCTTAAATCAATTTTCCCAGGATCTTACGGCACCCCCTACACATACATTCCGGTCGAGCTTCTGGCGGCCAATCCGATGATTTTAGATGAACTTAAACGGGCCAACGGGGAGCCGGGGCTAATGAAGCTGTTTTTACTTTCCCGCACAACGCGTTTCCTCGAAACCGTCGAGCGTCTAAACACATGGCTACAACCACGCGACCCACACGAAAAAGCACTCAACGATCAAAAGCAGAGAGCAGCAGGAACCACACTCGCGGTCCAAGCAACAGGTCAGTTCAGTTCAGTTCAGTCGTGTCCGACTCTTCGTGACCCTATGGACCATGTCACGCCACGCTTTCCGGTCTCTCACTATCTTCCTAACATCACATAACTTCATCTGTAGTGCCTCGAGGATGCTATCTAACCTTCGCGTTTGCTGCCTACCCCTTCTCCGGCGACCCTCAACCTTTCCGAACATCAAATCTTTCTCCAGCGACTCCTCTCTTCTCATCAGATGACCAAAGTAGCTGAGCTTTAACTTTAGAATTTGACCCTCCAATGAGCAGTCAGGGTTTACGGTCGACAATATCGACTTATGTGATCTTCTGGCAGTCCAAGGAACTCTCAAGAGTCTTCGCCAGCACCAGCCAAGCAACAGTAGCGGTCCCCATCCCGTCTTCATTTCTGGGGCATCTCCGCGCGGCGCATCTTCGAAGGACGATAAAACACTTCAATACTAAGAACCCGAAGGGCCCGCGAGGCCGGATAGCTTGTATTCGTCCGAGTCGCACACCTCGACACAAAAAACTCAGCGCTCCGGCGATGGCCATTCTTTCACGGTGAGGTGTCGCGTCGCGCGCATAAGGGGAACAGGGGGAACTTGAGCGGCCGGCAAGGAGATAGGCGTCGGAGGCTCCTAATCTAACAGCTTGGAATAGCGAAAATCCCGCGCATAAACATTTCCCCCCAACCAGGAATGAAGACTAGAGACCTATATCCCGCCTTTCTTTAGGGCACCCTGCCGGAGGCCTGCCTGCCTGAATGTATTTTTATGCGCTGATTTACTTTTGTAGCGAAAGCTTCACTTCAGTAAGTTTTCAAGACCTCGGGTGGCCGCAGCTACCTTGTGAAGAGGCGTAGCTATGAGAAGAAAACGAAGAGGAAGACGGAGAGAAAGACGAAGAACAAGAAGACAAAGAAGAACAAGACGGCGATGAAGGAGATGAAGACCAAGAAGGCGAAGAAGAAGAACAAGAAGATGAAGATGAAGAAGAACGCTCAGTACCCGCAGCTAATGCTTTTGCTCTACATCCGGTTCAGCAGCGTTAAACCCTTGTCACTTTTTAGTTGTTACTTTTGTTGTGCTGAGGACGATCCAACAGCAGCCCCGTGGGATTCGTGAAAATCGACGACCAATAGGTCGACAACCCGCATCACGGCGTTGACGACCGCGCGCTCCCGGGTGCCCATCTTTGATATTCTGCAACATACGCCTGTAAATAAACCCCCTGTTACAACTGGTAACAATTGCGTGGTAGCTGAAATCGCGGGAGGAACTTGGAACTTCGCATTCGCAAGTTACCGGCGACAGAGGCCTCTCAGATGACCACGCCCGACCAAGTGCCAGCGACCCAAGTTCCTTTCACCGTCTGTGATGGGCCCATCCGCCAACCTGATCATCTACAGCGGCACTGAGGATTAAGGTGTTGAAGACTGGTTCGGATCTTACGAGAGTGTGAGCACGCATAATAAGCGGTACAACGTGTTGAAGCTCGTTAACGTCAGTTTTTATCTAACCCAAATAGCCACGCTTCAGTACATAAGCACGAAGCAGACCTGCCTAACTGGACAAGCTTTAACACACCCTCGGCCTCTTCTTTTTAGTTTGTCGCTAGTCCCACACGGCTACTGCCATGGGTCATTTTCATCACTACTTTTTATTTATTCTCTTGCCCAAACAGCAAAACAGGCATTGCAAGCACAAGAACCTATACACGGCGACAGTTCACCCTAAAAGACGAATAGCTGACTGCCTTTTACCGTTCGACGTGCACTAAGGAAAGCTTTAAAATGGCCATTAGTGCATACAAGAGATATATACTGGGGCATATGTAATCATTCGAAATGACATGCATTCGTTCCAATGATGCCTTCTGCGTCGTTTGGTTGCCTACTCAGTTCCTCCCTTGAGCGGTCGCCTGAACTCAGAGTTGGATACTGAATCTAGAGGGAGATCTGCGTACTCAGCCGATATCTATACTCAGCCTAGAGCTGTGCACGGGCTCAGGCCGGCCCGAAAGCCCGTACGGGCCGTGCTCGGACCGCTCGGAAGCACTCTTTCTCGGGCTCGGGCGGGTCCCGGGCCAAGGTATGCGTTTGTCTCGGGCGCGCCGGGCCGGGCCAGTCACCCCAATCACGAACACATGCTACTTTTGTGAAAGCGCGAATACGGCCATAGTGCGATGAGCGTCTAGAATGCACAGCATTTTTCCAATCTTCCCCACGCGAGAGCTTCTGAGTTCTTTCCCGGCGTCGGCCCGCCTTTCCTCCCTGCCTTCTCGCCGCGAACGGATATTTGGTAGCCGTCAGTGACTGAGCAAAGGGGTGGGCTATTAAAGGTCCACGGAAACGGCCCCCAAGAAACCACTGATAAACGTGTTCAGTGTGTAGAACACATCCTTTTGAGCATTAACGCAAAGTATAACTCCTTGGAACAAAGCCAGCGATTCATTATTATTTTTTTAAAACTGCGCTTTTTGAAATTCGCGGGCAGAGAGATTGTCGCTTGGCGGTGTCGCATGGAACTATTTCCTAGTCCCGTGACGTCACGGGGTCGGTTGACTGGCAAGGCTTGCTAGAAGCTGCCATTCGCTGCGGTCACTGCAACCATGACGTCACGGACACACTTCCGGTAGCTACGAAAGTCGTCTGCTCGTGCGCTGCTCGAACTCTGTGCGGGCTGTTACACAGCTCGCCGCCCTTATCGGTTAGGTGGCCATTGCCCATTAAGTGCAACAACCGAAGCGACGCAGGGATCGGCAGAACGAAGCTGCATTTACAAATATATTATTTATATAACGTGGTTTCAGGAGTATCGGAGTGTCGTCCGACGAGGCGTCAACAGCACGGTCAAGCACCGCCCGATGGCAGCACCTCCTCGACCGCCGTAAACACCGCCGTTGTGGCCCCTCCTCCCGCATACCGTTCTCGAACGACACGGCGGATCGTTAGCCCCGATGTCCGAAATAAAGCGTGCTAAAATTTGTTGGCGTCTGCAATATTGAGCCGAATATCAAGTATGAAGCCCTCGTTAGGATCGCTGACCAGCAGCAAATTGCTGGTAAGAGCGATAGCCGTGATACAAGCTAGTTTCTGCTCAAGCCAGCTGCCGCTGGTGCATTTCGGCTGATCCGATCTGCTCGTACTAGCTCTGCGATTAATGCGTCGGCAGAGTTAATCGTATAATTATTTTACTATGGCAGGATAGGAATGACTATAACGCAGTTTCTTAAGTAGACGATTTACGACAGCGTTGATCATGTTCCAAAGCGTCGACCGCCGCAGCTTCGAAGCGAAACAATGTAGGCCTAGCGACGACTAGGGACGGTCACGCACGGCGCCGGCGTTCGCCGCGCTCGCACGTTCCACCCACGCGGTAATTGTGTAACGTGCCTCAGCCTCCTCGCGGCATCCCGTGCTGCAAGCGTTGCAAACTCGTGTACTTTCATAGCTAAGGCCGCGTATTTTTTGACGTTCTGCTCAGCAACAAGCCGTTCAAACGATACTGTAGGCAAGACAAGGCTTCAGTGCGCAGTCGCTGCGCTGTCGGCCGTAATCGAAGACGTCGGGCGGCACCATAATCACATCGATCTTTAAACGTGATAAAGTGGGCAAATGAATAACATTGTGAAGCAGACCCGCTCGTACGTTTCGCGCACTCGGGCGCCGACGAGTAGCTTTCGTCAACAGACGCCGTCATAACCTCGGTTAACGCCGCAAACCGAGGTCGTCAAGCTCGGTTTGCGGTAACCGCGGTTAGTGGTGCAACCATGGTTTGGTCCGCCGTGTAACATAGGATAACCACGGATTCGCGGTTACACTAACCGTCGCTGCGCGAACTGGCGAACTCCTCAGGCGTGTGCGAGCGAGGACGGGTTGGCGCGAGTACGCCAGCGAGCGAGCGCGCGGCAACCGGAAGTTCGTCGAAGTGACGTATGTCTGGGCGGAGCTTTGAACTTGCTTGTATTCTTTGTTTTTTTATGGCTCCCTTCGGCGTACGAGTTGAGAGGGAAAATTGGAAGGGTAATTTTTAATCGCCGATATCTCTGGTGTTGCAGAAGCTAGATCGAAAATTTTTGCGGGAGAGTGATGGGTGGTTCAATAACTATCAGTGTTAAGGCGTTGTTTACCCTTCTTTGTGACCCCTTGCTGGGGACCTTTAAGGCAAAACCTTTAATGGTTCATGCTGTCGGTCACGTAATGCCACTCAAGATGGCGGCCACCATAAGTCAAGGTGGGCCACCCTGGACGCTTTTGTTACGTGGGAGGTGGTAGCTGGCAGCTGACATGGCCGAGCATTAGTATAGGGTATCTTGGCATTGCGTTTGGCAGGCGCTGACAACTCGGGTCTCTCTTTTCATACGGGAGGGTGATATCAGAATCAGCCTGCCAAGACCCTTGCATTCACGTTATCCCTATAAGCCAGTAAGGCACGTTCGTACTACTCAGTTAAAGCGAGGCTTTATATGTTGGCTGGTAGCTTGCACTATCGCGTCATACCGATCCAGGCGTCCTGCGGCGCCTTTAATTTTGCGCTTCCTCGAACGCCGCACCTCACAGCCTACAGAAGCAGACGCGCAGTAAAATCAGGAATCAGCGAAGTTTCAAACAAAGGATCTTGCCTTATCGCACTTTAGTGGTCCAAAGTGCCGCGCTGATGTTTAGGTATCCGTTTCAAGATTCGCTCCATGCGGTCGCTTATCAAACGTCTCTGTTGTGGCTTATCTCCTACCACAACATGGCCTCATTTAAAGCGGGGCACAGCTCAAAGCAAGTTTCCTCTTGTTTCAACTTGTGAAAAATTCAAGTAAACTGCTCCCTGTGAACCAGGTGAGCTCACCAAGTACTTGACCCCAAAACCCACCACTTGTTTAAGTTTAAAGCTATGGAAAAGCAAACAAGCTGCTTACCGAAACTTGCTTTCCTATTAAAGAACGTGTTAGTCACTCTTTTTGTAGCACCGAATGGAATTTTCAGCGCTGCCGTCGGGTTAATTAATTATCCAGGAGCACCGTAAATGCCTCAATGCATAACTTGTTGTTTTTGCACAAGAAGTAAATTCTATATACGGACGTGTTGATTTCAAACGTGAGAACTCAACATTCCAAGATCTTGGATAAACTTATCATATCATCCTGAAATTATTATTTTTTTTTTGTTATTTTGCATTGTTTCAACTCCAATTCCAGCATGACGGAAATCTGAGCGCCGGGCCGAGCCGGGCTCACTCCCTTTAGGTGGGCGGAGGAGGTTAAGAAGTTCGCTGGGGTCAAGTGGGAGCAGCTAGCACAGGACCGGGTTAATTGGAGGAATATGGGAGAGGCCTTCGTCGTATATATATATATCATCACCCTGTCTACTCTTATCTCTAAATGCTCCCATTCCAAGTCTCTGAATACTTATAAGTAAGCAGTGAATAGTACTGGGGAGATCGTCTCCATGCCTAACACCTTTCTTTATAGGAAATTTGTTACTTTCTCTATACAGAACTATGGTTGCTGTACAGCCTATATCTTCCAGCACTTTTTCGTACGGCTCGTCTACACCCTGATTTCGCACCTGCCTGCATGACCTCCATGTATATATATATAAAGGGAAAACAGTGGCTCAGGCTCGTTATTAAACTCATTTAAACTGTCTCTCTCTCTCTCTTTATATATATATATATATATATATATATATATATATATATATATATATATATATATATATATATACATATATATATATATATATATATATATATATATATATATATATATATATATATATATATGTATATATATATATATATATATATATATATATATATATATATATATATATATATATATATATATATATATATATATATATATGTATATATATATATAGTGTACTCAGGAAAAGTCACTGCTGAGTGTCACTATAACTCCCAATGGCATTGGCACTGCGTACTATAGCCCACCTATCATAGTAATGGATACGCATATGGTACTGTTTCTTGTTCATCTCTTTCAACTTTCTATCGAGACCACACCGGACATCACAAAAGCGTAAGGATCGGCGCTATAAGCTTCGCATATTGAAATGAATATTACACAATATACTTAGGTATAGGCTGACAGCGCCAGCACGTACTTTAAAACCGAATAATTAAGCTTTCGTGCCAAAAAGAGAAATAATCAAGTAGTAGAAAACCTTCACCTTTCAGTGTATAGTGTATGACGGGGCAGCGTTAAATTCTCGTTTGCGTGCATGCTCTTTTCTATTAGCTTGGACACTATTCCCTTAATGTGTGTCTTTGTTTTGTCAGCCAAGCTCATCAATATGGAGTCCTAAGCTACCACATTATGATGAAGGCTTACGACAAAAACATTGAGTGCGGCTTTAATAAGCTCAATGAACGTGCCTGCGTGGCCTATAAGAGTAGCGTCCCTCACTCGGAATACAAGGGTCCCGGAGAGCCCGATATCCGTCTCCCCTTACCATATCTAAAAAATAAAAAAAGAAAAAAGAAAGAAAAGAAGGCAGCTCCTGCCGACTTGGCCATGTCATGCGGTCTCGTGACGTCAAACAACCTGTCCATCAATCTGTACATGGCCATGTCACCTGCCAACCATCACCTTCCAGAGGCATGTTCCCGATTTTGAATCGGAAGCTTCACTACGGCAGCCAGTTCGAGCCTTCAGCGTCAGTGTCGCTGGGTGCCGGAAGGAGCGCCAACTCAGGCCTCTCCTTTCATGTGGGAGGGTGAAATTATAATCAGCCTGCCATGAAATTCGAATTCACGTTACCCATATGCCACGGGAAGGAGCTGCCAAATCGGGTCGCTCCTTTCATATGGGAGGGTGACATCAGAATTAGCCTGCCAGAACCCTTTGCATTTCACTTCACTCCTGGGACAGGCAGGCAAGTCCATACGTCTTGGTTGAAGCGTGACTTCATATATGGACTGGTAGCTTACGCTCTCGCGTCATACCATTGAAGGATGAGCTTAAGTGTCCCCAATAACGTAGCGCCTTACACTGATAGGGCGTGATAGGGGATTAATGCAGGAGGCAAATGAAGCTTCCGGTTCCATCCAAGTTTAACCAGATCTTCGCCAAAGCTTTCTTTTTTTTTTTTTTTGTTCACAACGCCGACGCTGATGCCTGATTTCCTTGGGGAACATAACACTATCGCGTTAATCCTGCAAGCGACGCTCAGCGCTCGCTTACTGATGGTGTCTCCTGCCGGACGCCTATATAGCGCTGCGCGTAGGTTATGCGCGTCCAGATACGGTATCCTTTTGTGGAGGCCGCCTTGGGCTTGTCACGGCAGCTTCTCGTTGGGTGGCGCGCACACGATTCGCGTGTCTCCCAGCGGCGCAAGTCGTCGCCGAAGCGTCGGCGGCACCGAAACGTCGCCCATGGGTTCTCGATCGAAGTACGCGGGAAGCCGTGTTTTTCCTCCTGCCGCTTCGCACCTCTGCGCTGGTCGCCTCGTCATCGCTCGCGGAGAGAGACCGCTGCCCCTCGGTTGTATGCAGCTCCCTCCCTGCTCGGTGCTGCGTGTGCCTGCCAGCGCGTTTTCCAGGAGCGCAAGCGTGAGCACGGGTGTCACGGCGAAACACGGGAGAGAAAGAGAGCAGAGAAGGAGCAGGAGACTGACATGTGGTCATCGTACAAGGGAGCTGCCGACTACATGCAGATTAGTTTTCTTCCTGTCATTTTTCTGGGCGAACTAGTTCCTTTGGATACAAGTGGATTCTATTTGGTGTCAGTTTCTAGACCGGCGCGCGGAGGTACGTGCGGCCGGGGAAGCTCTGAGAGATTGTCATATATTGAGCGAGGAAACGCATAGTCGCGACGCCGGTTTCCGAGCGTTGGCTGGTCACGTGGCCGACGTTAGGAAAGCCACTTTGGGAAACCATATCTGAGAATCCAGGCTTTGGGCGAACGCTTGCTTTGCTCCGTCTTGCGAGAATGCACGACCGGAAGTTCTCGTACGCACGCATACTCAAACAAATTGTCTCCTGCCGAGATGATAGCATGGAAGGCCATTCCGTATTTTTTATAGGCCCTTTTTCTCAAAACGGCAGACTTCATTTGCGTGCATTAGCCTTTGCTAGCTTCTGTGCTGCACGACATCTTAAAGAAGTAAGGCATTACGTAGGGATGCATGCATGCATATCAAACATAGACGCGTAAACCATTATTCAGATTACTTCTCGTTTGTAAACCATGACGAAGGTCCCATCATCTGGCATGTTGCTTGCCAACGAGGGAAGAAGAGGGCACAGAAAAGGCCGCGATAACCAGTAAACGCAAATGTATTCAGAGGTCCGCAGAATTCCTGGCGGTCCGCATATGGCCGCAATTAGTGGACAAAGAACACCGGGGCTCGGCTCTCGAAAGCGCAGCGCTCGTTTCCGTTAACAAGCGTGGTGCCTGTGGAAGAGCTGCTTTAGTACGCTTTTTTTTTTTTTCTCACTCTTTTTCTCGTTCATCTCTCTAGCGCTCTTCTTACCCGCGTGTAGCGTGCGTATAAACAGAAACCGTGCTGCCGCATTTACCTTCCCCTTTTTTTGTACGTGCTTTTTATCGCGCCGTTTTGTTCCTACCGCTCAATTACACCCTCGCGCTAGCTCGTATCGCGGGCGTTTCATTCAGAGGGCGCACTACGCTTCCGTCCTCCACTTCCTCACTCATTTCCTGCGCAGGCCCTCGCGCATCGCGGCCGAATGCCGCCCAAGACGAGAAAGATGCATTCGTAATACCGGGTTTCGCAGTTCTCAATGCCCCCGCAGCGCGCGCGCGGCGTTCCTTTGAAGTCGACGGCGTGCGCGCGTTGCTTGACGTTGCGGTTCCGTGGCGTGTTCTGGTCGTGAAGAGCAGCGAGCCGTTTGCTCCTCACCATTCTGTTCCTCTTCTCGATTCATTTTCTTATTTCTCCTTTAAGGAATGTGCCATTCGTCGCCCCCTAGCCTCCCCGCCATCTGTTTTTCTTTCTTTTCTTTTTTTGTTCTTGAAGCACCGCGTCCGAGGAGAATTTCAGAGTTCTCGTTCTTCAACATTTTTGTTTTTATCTCTCTTTTGCACCATCAGCCGTATCCCGACATTGCCCTCTTTCAGGTTACATCGCGCGCCGTGTTCATTCACTTTCCTCCTCACCGGCGGTCTTCTTAGAGCCAGGATCCCCTTTTCATGCGTCTCATTTGCGGCTACGGCACGATAAAAATGAATAGGAAAAAAGACGAGGGGGTGGATGGGGCACAAGCCTTTCGCCGAGAAGCCGACAGACATCTATCGTCACTCGGTTTTGCCTTCCGCGCGCGCGCGCGAGTAGAAGGAAGCGCGGTGGGGCATGCATGCTCGCGCATGCTCACATGCTTGGCGGCATTCGCATCTGGCGTCGAGTGCGGTATGCGTCGAGACTCCTGCCGCTCGCATTCGCCTACGGCGTCTCTTCGCCGAGTCGCTTGACGCGCGGTGGGCGCGGGAACGCGTAGCCGAACGACGACCGCGTGCACTTTCAACGGAAGGGGTGAACGCCCTCCTCCGGCTTCTAAAATAGCGCGCGTGCGTATCATGGCGCTCACAAGCTCAAGCGTGCGCACTAATGTGCACACTGACTGAGGCACAACGGCGTCCACAGCGCCCCCCCCCCCCCTGCTCTGTCCCCCCCCCCACACACACGTCAGTATTTTTGACAATTGAAAACAAATCAGACTGCTAGTATGTATGCGCAAAATGCAGAAGAATCCATGCCTCCTACTATGTTGCGTAGTTGCGATAGGCTAGTGCAGAGCTCACCGGTGGGACTTGAAAGGGGGGGGGGGGGGGGGGGGCTACCACGAGAGAGAAATTTCTGTAGAACTAGCCCTAACCGCCAGCTCTGGTGTTCCTGAAGTTAAAAAAAAAAAAGAAAAAAAAAACGCCCTGCTGGTTTCCCTTCCTGAAGTTCAGCGGGTGCACATTATGCGCATACAAGCATAAGGTAAGCTTCACACAAATCTTTTCACAGCAGCCGCGAGATGGTAGCTGGCGGCCGTCGCACTGCTTGTCGAGTTTCAGACAGTTTATTTAGATAACGTGGCGTTAGCGTGTCTTTAGAGTGTTTTACGCATGCACGATGTGAATGAAAAGCATAGCTGCACGGTAGCTTGTAGCGTCGAAAAATGCAAGGAAAAGAAGAAAAATGTATTGCGATAATTGATCGCATGCAGACGTAACGAATGGCTCTTAATGGGCTGTCGGCCGTGCACTTCTAGTCCAAAGCAGGTGCGATTGCGCGATATTAAAAAAAAAAAAAAAAAAAAAAGAAGAAGAAGAAAAGGGGTCCATTTCGCTGCAGTGGACGTAGTCAGCCTGATGACGATAGTATAGTGAAACTACTGGTACGATTTGCTAACTAAATGACAGTGCTGATACACACGTCTTGCTTTCCAAGCCTAGAGTGGCTTTACTGGAGACCGTTATTTGCCTCTTCTCATAACTGATATTACAGGTCGTCTATGTATAGTCCGCCTGCCTCATTGCTTCCGATTGCTACGTACGAGCCGTCCTTTCGATGATTAACCGTGCGCTCAGCGTGAAGGTTCCAACGGACAGCAGGAATCTGAGTAATTCCTTTTTCCTGCGAATTTAGGAGAAATACGACGAAACAGACTATTCATCGTCAATATTCTATATAATGCAGAAAAACGAAAGAAAAGATTATGCCCGAAGTACTGCACATTTGTAAAAGGCATACACCACTCGCTCAAGCTGCGAAAAAGCGGACCATGATAAAAAGCCCGGAGCGCGGCATTTTGTCACCCGCAGCAGCGCCTATCACGCGCTTTGCACGCGAATTAATGGTGAATGGGTTCGATGCACGCGCGTCGCTTTCTGACGACGCAGTTGGTGCGCCGAGCGTCAGAGTGCCAGGTTTGCGCATAGGGCACAGAGTCGTGGCTCCCCGGGAATCCTGAATACACATGCGGTATCCTGAGGCAACGCGGCGGCAGCTGGGTTAAAGGACCCCTGTAGCCTTTCGCTTCGAAGCTGAGTGCTGCCACTCAGCGCGACGAGATCTCCCGGGGAGCAGAGTCCTTAATCTTCGTCACCGTCGCCGACTGTGGCGGTCGACGCACGGCGCTCACTTTTATATTTAGACCTCCCCTCAACGAGCGTGTTTCTTCTTCCGCAGACACACTGTGTGCGTCTCCTTGCCTCGCTTCGAATCAGTATTCAGATCACTTGGGCTCACTGTTCTACAAACACTGATTTGTTTCTTTCGCACGTGTGTGCTCGAGAAGAGGAAAAAAAGGGTGCAGGAGAAAAGTCGCGATCAGACATCGCACGACGGAGAGCAATTTTGTTTTAGGAATACCAGCCGACAGACAGTAGTTAACACAAGTGGAGAGGTGCATCTTGTAACACTGCCCGTTATCTGGCGCGTATGCGTGTCAGTTATAAAGAAACTATTAAGTAGCTGGTCTGCGGGCTTTGCTAGCCTGCGGCTGCACCATGTAAAGGCAGACAAAGCGGCACTGCATAAAGGCAGCGGCTTTCGTTCAGTCACACAAATAGGCAACCCGCACTCATGTTTCCTATACTGTGATGCTACACCACCAGCTTAGCCAGCATAACGGCCGCACACCAATTCGTACTCCCGAGTTGATTTCCTGAAATGTCGAAATGCATCATTGTCAAAATGTATCAAGGGTGCGTTTAGAGTTGCACCGTTGCTCTAGTCAGTCGCAGAGCCAGGCAACAAACAACGACCTTCTGGATAAACCCGCCCGAGGATTTATACGCCAAGAAATAGACGGGCGGGTACGCTGTCCTAAATGGACGCAGTGCGAAGTCACGTGATTATTTCACAAGCTTCACACATGCTTCTTTGAGCACAATCGCTGCAGCAGCATGGCACTGTCATGCTAGCACCTGGGCTTCCTGTTTTTAGTGCCTTTAATTAAAACCTCACTGCGCCAGTGAGGGCTATGTACCGTCTTTGTCAAAAGTAACCGAGCAGCCCAGCCGGCCGACGGAGCAGGCACGGGACCAAGCTGCGGCGCTACCATCGCCGATGCTTGCCGCTGCTTTCCGGCAGCGAGTGTAAGGTGACTGACGTAAGCATGCTCCCTCGCTCTCCTTCTTGGGACGATAAAAAGTAAGCGAGTATCATGCATAGACCTTGTATCATGTGCGGTGCCTTGTTTGGCGCCTTCAGAACGCTGCGCTACTGAGGAAGGCCGCTCCGCATAGCATTACTCGCTCAACGCTCATGTTTGTCTGGCGCTGTGAAGCTGCGCTCTTCGTTAGAGCGCCTTCGCGTTTAATATCGGTACAGTGCTCCCATAGTGGCAACGAATGGACAAATACATGCTTTTCTACTCGTTTGGATTGTCCGGAAAGTATGGCGAGGAATTGATTTCGAAAACTCGATGCGCTTTTCCTGCGGTTATTAGTCGTCTATTGATTTGCTGTACGTGACGCTAAGTTAAGCTGAAGGAGAGAAAAATAAATGATTTCTAGCTCTTTCATGTGCCCCTCTTGCTGAATACCTTCTTTCCCGCTATTTGGTAACGTACAAAAAGCGCGCAGTGTTTTCCGCGTTGGTAATTACGTTCATGCGTTAGCCTGCTGCTAATCTCTTCGTTTAATGAGTGAACTGCACAAAAATGTCATGCTCACACCTTAAACATATGTCGCCTATTTTCGCAATAAGTGCGGCTGTTTATTTTATTTTTTTTTTGTTTCTTTTACGAGGGAACACCATGCGACCAACCTAACAGCAATATGTAGTGGAGGTGAAAATAAATCCGGAAACGCAGCATTTGATTTTCACTGCGAACTACTTTTGCATTACTGTCTATTACCTAGTGACTTGATTGGTAGTTTAGTGCTCGCTGGCAGAGTGGTGCATCGGTGACTCGATAAATAAGTTACTGGAATAGAACCTTCAAGTGTGACAACAAGATCAAGGTTGCAAATCTGAAACTCTCGTCTTAACTGAACTCCCTGGCTGCAAAAAGGTAAACCTTATTTCGGAGGGAATTTCAATCCAAGTGAAAGAAAAACATCTTCATAGACATCCTTCACAATAGCAAGGCTTTCTTGGGGCATCATATGCTCGGGAACATTTACGTCACACATTCGGTATTGTCAAATATTTTTTGAAGCAGTTGCCACCTCTGCTGAGATTTTCGGCATTCAGTTCGTAGTTGCAATCGCGAAAACCATTAGGCACTTCTGTGCGTTAACAAGCCGGGGAAAATGCGAAAATAACGGATTCCCCTCATTACATGGACATGAATGCCCGCACTAGAAACAGCGGAAAATATCGCCTTGTTTTTATTTCTCTCTAGCTCAGCGAAGTGTCACCATCGCAGAAGAGGAATCGCGGGAAACACCAATCCCAGGTTTCTATCATGCCCTATCTTTGTGCTAACACTCCAAACGAGAAAAAAAAAAAAAAAAAAAAAAAAAACTTTTTGAATCACTTTATCTACGGGAGCTGTGTATTGGGATTCTACGTGCAAGGCCTGAAGAGTGCAGCTTCATGATGCCAGCCCAAAATCAGCGTTGAGCGTGCTTTGCTGTGCACAGCGCCCTCCATGACTAGCACAGCGCTCTAAAGGAACGCAATAGGACGCCGCACATAGTACCTGCTTACATTTTATCATCCCAAAAAGAGTGCGGGAGAAGCCCTACGTCCGCAAGCTTACACTCGCAGCCGGTGAGCAGCGGCCACCGACGGCGACTGCCACGCCACAGCTCACAGCTCGGCCTGGCGCTTGCTCCGCCGGCTGGCTGGGCTGCTCGGTTACTTTTGGCAAAGACGGTACTACCGCATTTACATCCTCCTCAACCAGTCGTGGTTGGCCCCCACTAAGCAAGCGTCAGCTAGGCTTCAAAGTTACTGATTCTATACAGTGGCATGCGAGGGGTAACAAATGAAAGGTCATATATTGGCTGAAAAGTGTGCTAGCTAGATGTTGAATCATGTCGGCATATTTGCACGTGTGGCCAGTAGCGATGCGCATACCTGTTGTAAATGAAAAAATTCTCGCCAGGATTATATAAAGACAATTTTTTAATGAAAAAAACGGCATTGGACGGCATCTAGGGAAACAGTATACTGACAAGAGCTTGACCTTTTAAGTCTGGTCCCACAGACTTTAATTCCAGCTGAGATTCCGAGCTTTAAATATGGAGTACTGTATATGCAATGAACACAGGGAGGTACCTAAACCAAATGATGTGTAGCGGCTCATTTCGCGGTAATTGCATGGCACTATCGTTGTTCACAGTCGTGTAGGGCACACAAGAGGGTGTTCTATAGCAAAAGCTGTTAATAGCGCCTTCTGCAGTTTCGCGGTGTTCGGCGCGATGTGCACCGCCACCGTGCAGAACAGCGAGGGAGTGCGAGATGACGGGTGTATGCGAAGCACGGTGAAGCCCTTCTTGCCTGATAAGACGCTCTGGTGTTACCACAAGCTGTGGACAGGATGTATGGTTGGTTGGTTGATTTTACGGTATTGAACGTCCCAGAGCGACTCAGGCTATGATGGACGCCGTAGTGGAGGGCTCCGGAAATTTCTACGACCTGGGGTTCTTTAACGTGCACTGGCATCGCACAGCACACGGGAGCCTTGGTTTTCGCCTCCATCGAAAAGCGGCTGCGGAAGCCAGCCGGGTTAGATACCGCGTTCTTGGGAGCAGCAGTCGAGCACCGTAACCACTTTGTTTTTTGTCTTAATTCAATAAAGTTTATTCTCACTCACTCACTCACTCACTCACTCACTCACTCACTCACTCACTCACTCACTCACTCACTCACTCACTCACTCACTCACTCACTCAACCATTGCTCCAACTCGACGAGCTGGGCATGATACACTTTGCTGTCAATAATTAAGAAAAAAAAAAAAAGAAACTCGGTCCATGCTAGCCATCGAGCCACCATTCTTCCGTGTCCCAGCAGAGCGAGCTAACCGAATACTCTACTCCGACTTCAGGCGAACATGTCCTTCCTCTCCTTGCCTAGAGTAAGGACGCTGGAGGGAGTTCGGGGAACGAAAAAGAATATAAGAGAGACAATAAAGGTAAAGTACGCAGGTAAAAAATGAAATAAAAATCGTAGAACAAAGAAACAATAAAAAACTAAAATGACATAAAAGACAAAAATACAAGCAACGAAAACATAAAACTGAACAAAAAAAAAACTTTAAACACCAATGACAACAAAGTAAAATAAGGCAAGTAAAAGTACACTTGTGCACATAGCAACGCAACGCAGAAAGAGCTCATAAGGGAACAAGGCCCGGAACTCCCAGTGCTTTCACACGTCCACATTAAGTGCACCCATGTATTTGTTAGAGAGCATTACGGTGCTTAGTAAGCAGGCGAAGCCAGTGCTGAAGCGTTGAGCTGCGAGAAGGTAAGACAGACAGCGAAGGCCGAAGGATTCGGCAGCCGCAGCTTGGTGCCACTAGTGGGAGTGAGAGGTAAGGTGTCGGCCACTGCACTAACGAGACGGGTACAATATCTGAAAAGAAGGCAAGCTGGAGAATGAGGAAGTTGCTTCATATTTTGCCTATCGTATGGGCTGCTCATTTCGACCAACAATTTAGTGCAGCTCATTTCCTCCATCGATACACTGGAAAACGGCTGGCCTCTCGGTCGACCATTAAGGTAGACAGCCTGCGCAAGTAAGGGGAAGCACAAGTATGAGGCGAATTAAAGCATTCATACTATTTGTTTTTTTTTTTTTTTAACATTTGGTTATCAGTTTCAGCTAATCTATTTTGTATAGGTGCCACAAATCGTAAACCCGGGCAACCATCGTAACAGACGACTGGCCGCATGGAAAAAGAAAGCTATAGATGCTGAACCCCAATATTCTTCTTTCCTAGTTGCCACCGAAAAGTCAATGTTCAACATTCGCATCAGGAATGCCACTGCTGCATTATACTTGTCGCTCAGCCAACAAAAAATGATTGCTTTCAGGCATGACTTTCTGCGTTCCTTGCTATGACGCGCTTCGCATTTCGAAGACGGATGGAATGACATATGTCTTGGTTTCGTAGGTTTCGCTCGCGCATATTTCAAGAGTGAATGATGAGGGAGCATGAGATTTCTTACTTTGAGAGAAAGAGCGCGTTTTCTCAGTAGCAGAGACACAAGCGGTGACGCACGTCATTCTCAGAAATGGCTGTGAAAAGGTCAATGCGTGCTGCTCACCGCGAACGACGCAGTTATTAGGGAATGGCTTTCTATAAAGGAAAGAAACTGGTGGCAACAAACAATCCTTACGTGACGTCCGTAAAAGAAACTAAGAAATAGCAATGGTGCAGCATGCATTGTACACGCGAAAGCGGCACAATATATCAGCAGGCTATCCACGTTCTGTTGTCGCTTTTGATAGATGGCGCCATCGCATGTCCCGAGTTATTCTCACACGCGTTGCAGAATATGTCTCAGTGAAACCTCCTCTATTCAATTACTTTTCTTTTGCGGATACCGGCTAAGTTTCAAGTGTTCAGTTCTGATCGCAGATAAAGATGTCGAAACCTATTTTGTGGGGTGTAACGAGAGCCGAACCATTTACAATTTTACTCGCCCCTCTCCCCTTCGGACTGGCGGTTATTTTTCCCATCTCCCTGCCTCGTTAGAGCCGCAAACTTGTAAAACCCGAGGCGGAAGGTCACGAGGCGGGTAGGGTAGCCCCTTCCTCAGAAAAGCTCAGGACACTGGGGCGGGAGCGAACTGAAAAGCAGGCGCTAGCGGCCTTCATGCTAGCCCAGCCCGACGAGCGGATTAAGCCGAAGGGAATCCCGACGCGCCGCCAAGTTTTATAGGCGCAATGCGTCTTAATTGGACGTGTTTACGACGCCGCGGTCGCTTCACTTTGACGCGCGAGCAGCGGGGCCGCTTGAATTGCGAGCGCCCCCTATAAAAGGGACGACACGCGGCGGCGCCGAAACGGACGAAACCGCGGAGGCGTAGCTGCCTGCAGCCGCGAGTGCGCGGATCACCGTCGCCCGTGTGTGACCGCGCTGCGGCCCAGTAATGAAGCACTGCCGTAAATTTCGGAGCCGTGCGTGCAGTTGTAAAGGCTAATCTGTGCTTCCATCGATAAGGGGGAAAATTGTGGGCAGTAAAAAAACGGCCGCTGCTTCCTTTTCGCGCTCGTGCACGTATCTAGCGCGGCGGTCTGTGCGCAGCCTCTCGTCGCCATGACGGCCGCCCGCGGCCCTTTTATTTTTATGCCGCGCAGATGATCCCACTACATGGGACAGTTTGCAAATTGCACCTACCAGTGAGCGTGTATGTACACGGTCCGTGTATGGCCGCTGTACGGCGCGGCGGCCGCCATTTAGTATTCTCGCTACGCGCTGAAACTGTGCAGGAGGGTTTCGCCGCTTTATCGCCGCATCTTGGCATGGTTACTGTGCGTCCCCCCCCCCCCCCCCCCCCCCCAGGCACTCACGCCCAGCCAGAAGCTGTGCGGGGAACATATATATGTTCACTGTCGAGGGCAATCGTGTTTATCTCAACGGCGTAAGGGATTGCAATTATATGAAAGCTTGAAACGGCGGGCCCCTGAACAACATGTCAGCGTTATCTAGTAGGCTCTATGCAAGACAAGTTTCTTGTGGCATTCTCTCTGTGTCCTAATGACGCATACGAGCGAGCGACGAGACGTTGTTGATGAGGTCCTTCCGAGGCAGTTCACTTCATCTGCACAGATATGGACGTGCCAGGCGTTGAAAGCACCAAATTTGTTGCACGGGCAAGTGGTTTTTGATTTCATGCATTGCCTCAATCATTATCACTACATTACATCGAAAAAAAAAAAAGACAATTTAATTAGTGTTCAACAACCTCTTGGTGACAAGCCAAAAATTGATAGTTGCAAGAACAGCGACGATCTGCTTAGATTTGTTTCACTCTGAAGACAGATACATAGAGGGAACACAGGGTGAGGACAGTAAGGAAGGAAGGCAGCTTCTTCCAGAAATACCTCTGCACCACAGGGGAAGAAAAAGTGAACTATAATTTCACATATAGTACCAAAACATTTTGGAGAAGAAAAAAATAGTACTAGTTACAGGCGAGAAAACAGAAAATGGAAATTAATGTCACAGAATGCTGTTAAACTTAAGAGAGGAAGGAAAGAGAAGCTAAAGAATAATCGTCGTCATCATCGCCTCCCCAGCCAAGCGAGCGGCCTCATCGTGGCTTTGTGTTTTAAAAGACTTCCTTTTTTTTTCGTCCTGACTAAAATGCACTGTCAATAACCTGCCACCCGCCAATCTTCTCCACTTGTCTTCGAAAGGTGCTTTACTTTTCTGCCCTCTTAACTCCTTACTTAAATTATTCGCTTCTCTTTTTTCATTCACTGTCATTGTATATCATGTACAAGGTGAACACGCCATTGCCTGCGACACAGCCGCACATCACAGACAACTGCGCAGTCATCAGAGGACCTGGAGGTGGCGCTTGGTTTGGTATTTCGCTTCGATGCACGGCCGGTTAACGGCGTTCCGAAGACAGCGACCACGCGCTCATGTGTCTACCCTGTTACGTTTCTCCCCCGAGAAGTGGGACAGCTGACGCGACCACCGCATAGCAACAGGCAGAACCGCGAGCGGATCGGCCATTTCGACGCCGTTCATCGGCCGCGCAACGCTTCCTCCCGCCGACAAGTCTCAGCGTGTTCCTGCCACGCGCCAAATGTGTGTGCGTGCGTGTGTGTGCACAAGCTGGCCAAGCCTGGAGATCGAGGGAAAGTGCGTCGCCCTCTCCTGTCTGCAGGAGGTGGAGGAGATGAGGTCGGAACATCTGCGATTGAGTCATTCGTCGTGAACCAACATGTTTGGCTCTCCCTTTCCTGTGAGGGTTTACCCTTTCCCTGTGAACGGGAAAACCTATAAAATGCAGCGGCCGACTCCGCTGGGACAGAGACTACTTTGACGCGCCGTTGACACGACGCTAGACACCAGCTGTGTGAGAGTGTCTGTAATCTCTCCGGGTCAGCTTCACTGCCCGTTTCTTCATGATGTTGCAGTAAAGGTTGTTTCGTTAGTAAACGCCTCGTCTTTGCTGGCACCCTTGATGCCGTCCGCCGTCCACGGAGCCGCCAGGCCAACGCTACCGAGGGGCCGCGCGCCGCAGCGGTACGCTACCCCGGCACTCGCGACCCCAAACGTAACAACCCTAAGAATGGACGACCCTGTACTAGATGCGGCTCCTGTCGCTTTCTCGCAATCCTTCCATGTTGTCTTCGTCTCTTTTCCTTCTCGAGTGTGTCAGCTTCCGTCTTGCATTGTGGGTGCATAATGATATTCTTTATTTACCTCGCTTTGCTGCGTTCTGTCTTCTTATTTGTCTCCTCTTCAGCTCGTATCCTGTTTTTGATATTAGTGTTATTTGTCTAATTTCGACACAGTATGCATATTTAATCTTCGAAGAAATCTAGTCTTTGCAGCGTTACATCCGGTGAAATTCGCCAAATAATATAGAGCCCCTGATGTCCAGGTACGCGAACGGCTATACCAAACAGAATCTGGTGAATTATGAGGAAAACCACTCTTCGCCGACATCACCACCTATCTGCGCTGCTCATCCAAAACTTTTAGCCCTGGGTAGCGTAGCCCAGGCGGCCACACGATCATACGAGTTGGGCTCTATTTGTATGTATCTATGCGTCAGTTTACTTACTTGCTCCGCTACCGCGAGAATTCATGCTTCATCATCCCAATTATGTATAGTGTCGCACCCGCCGAAACGCTTTTTTTTTTTTTTTTTGCGCCCACTTACTTTCGAATACTTGGCTCCATCTATTGGCTGGTCTTTGCTGTACCGTGGTGTCGTGCTCCAAAATAGCGGATGTAACCAACGGCGTTCAGCCTCCGTGGAACCAACCGGTGACCTAAGATCGACACTGAACGGCCCAGGTAAATTCTACGCACCGGCGTGTTGAAACGCAGTGGTGCAGCCGGTCTTCAGTCACGTGTCTGAAGACTAAGTACAGAAACAAAATATCGCTAAAAACTTTGGATGTCCCTGTACGGATACGCATAACATTGGCCTCCAGGGAGACGTGCTGTGTGAAATTCTTTATCGCCGACCTCACTGGAAATGTGCTACGCAGGTACCGGTCTGACATCTATGATGATCAAAGTGATGATTAGAAGCGGAATGACATGGTTTTATTTGAATAAAATGTGCGTTTGATGACAGCTTATTTTTTATCATTTTTTATCATTTTATAGCAATTTAAATCGGAAGAAATTTCTGCTAGGTGCTGTTGTCGCGGCCACTTTCCAATTCGGCAGCACTGACTCTGTGCCTAGCTTTTCAGCACAGATCAATATTAATTTGCTTCAATTAATTAAAACGCATGCTATCCGTGTCTAATTTTTGGCGTCATATCCTTCACTATCTGAAGTGCATCAGCATTTTTTAGGTTTGAGAATTTGCCTTTATATGGGTCAGGAGCGGATGTAGGGGTCACTCCTGGTTGCGAGGGGTGGAAGGATTGCATTTTTAATCATGTATTTCTTAGGCATTTTCGTCGCGAAAATGGAATTCTGCATAACTTTTTGATGTAAAATTGCTAGCTTGGGGCAGGGACAACCTGTCCCTCAACCGCCTTGCATCCGCTCCTGATATGGATTATGGCCGCTGATACAAATTATTATTTCATTCGTCCTTCCCTGCATTTAAAATATGAAAATTCAAGGCTTCTCTCCAACGACAGCTCGCCTTGTTTATAGTTGCCAGCTGAAACGGAAATTGGATGGGGACTTCGTGAGCTTTTTAGGCGCGGTGGCTTGCCGACGTCGTTCGTGGAAGAGTTCTGGACCCTGTGATAGTCCGTTAAAAATGCAACCGCTTTCCATTTCGCTTTGTCATGCTTCGTTCCAATTACTCCACTTTAACCATACCAATTATTGTTCTTTTTTTTTTCGTGAATCGGGCAGTAACATGACAGACATGAGATTTATTTGCTCATATTTATGGTGTCGTCCCCATGCAGTTTCCTTTTTTTTTTTCCTTTGTTGTCTTCCTTATTCTATAATAAGATTAAAATTATGCAAATGATCCGTTCCCTGAAATACTTAGTGATTCTTCTCAAAGTTCTTTTAAAACTTGATTTGTTGTAAGCTTCCCGCCAGTATTTACCATTTTGATCCCTGTTTCGACTTTCTGAGAAGTTCTAATTATTTATTAAACGCATGAAATTCATCTTGAAAATTTCTATATTCGGGGCTGAAATCCAGGTTCAGCAACTTGCCCTTGCTTCTTGTGGAGTATGGATTCGCTCGATCTTTTTCTTTTTTTTTTCTTTTTTTTTTTTTACGCGCTGGGTAATTTTTGCAGTCTACTGCAGTGTTAACGCTTTTATAGTAAAAACTCTGTCGTCACGTTGGAATGGACTGCATGTATGAAATATATTTGTGATCCCCCTTTCCGAGTAGCACTGCCTTTAAATATGTTTCAGAATCTGATGCGTTTCATTTGCTTTTCCTGACTTCAACTGAATGCTGGGCGTAATTTCGGCGATAAGATTTGGTACATATTTTAATGCGCTAGGAGTTTCTTTATAATGATTAAGAAAACTTTGTGAGTTTACTTTTATTTTTCTTTTACTACGTCCACCATAGTTGCGTACTTTACGAGTCTTTCAAACAGTCCCATGAACGTTTCTCATCCTTGCGCCTAAGACCTTCCGTTCTCTTCGTAAATGTATTTAGTTTGTTTACTGTTGATTCACCTTTGTTTTGTGTTTTGTATATACGGTAAAATGGTAGTTTGCTGCCAAGTGTTCGCTCTAACATTATTAGTTCATTTTCTTATTTTTTGGTTATTTTGTTAATTAACCTTTAAGAATGGGTTATTTGTGTGATACTTTTATTCAATAAAGGAAGTCCCAATTTTCTTGCATTAAACTGAAAGTCCTTCCTTTCTTCAATTAGCTACCGTGTGCTGAGAATAATCTGCTTATTTTTAAGCATCTTGTAGATTCTTGTTTAATTACTGTAATAACCAAGTCTGCAGCGTTCCGCACGCAGTGCGTGTCAGCACAGTGACACATCGTTTTATATATTTCATTCGTTCTGTAACGACGGGTGCCGGAGGACTTGAAGCAGTGTGAATATGCGCGGATCAGGAAGAACGTAACGCCTACATTGCTGTCTATTTTCCCCAGCATCTGTGGTACAATTTCTTCTTTGCTGAATGAAATATTCAGTTTTCTAAGGCACATAATTACTATAAGGTCCCCTTAGTTTCCTAAGGTACGTAATTATCGACGCAGCTCTTCGTGTTCGTACTTGCCTTTGCCCCTTTTGACAACGGCTGTACACCTATCCTATCCAGAATTAACCCGCGCTTTAATCATATAAAGGGCATCAGATTAAGAGGCTAAAATTTTGCTATTGTCGGTTTACTTATTCCAGTTAGTAATAAAACTTGAGCCCAGTTTGTAAACTTAACATCTTGAATACCCTTTATGTGCATGCATCGATCATCCCGGGCTCAGTTTAGTTCTAGCTTATTTCACGTATGTGATACATTGCGAAGTAAAAACATTTCACACTAAGGAAGCAGTACAGCAATTAAATAAATGGTTGATTTTACATACTTATCAACATGCCACCCTTTAAGATGCCATGATAAGCCACCATATATAAAACTTTGTGAACCAATAGTGTATGTATATCGACAGAAACAGATGCGCTCTACCTTCCTCGCGTAGCGGAAATAATAAATCAGTTAAGTTTTTCTTTTATGCCAGCTAAATATTTGCAAAGAATGATTTCCATCAGCACTGCAAGTTTTGAACTACAAAACGGCTGCCAAGACGGATTCAGTAGGACACAGCCTATCATATTGTTACGGTGAAGTATTTGCCGAGACTTGCGCTGGGATGGGCGGAACTCGGCGCATATAGACTTCAAGGACCGTCGAGCATCCACACTGTCTGCGTCGTCGTCTTCTTCTAGAACAGCCCTTCATCGTTCGCGCGCTCCCCGGTCGTCGTCGCCTTCTGCAAGCCCACCAATTCGTCGGGCACGCGTTCCCCGGCTATCCCTCCCGGCAAAAGGCAACACGCCCCATTGGGCGTTAGGCGTGCGGTGTGGAGTGGAAGTAATATGGCTTGAGGCGGACCACATGCGCTATTTCGGAAGTGGGTGTAGCGGAAGGTGACTTTGGGCGGAGCGGTGTTGTCTATGTTACGTCGGTCACTGGGCGCAATACACGATAAGGACCTGTGTAGTGCGGCAGGAGCTTTTTCGCACAACCCCACACGGCGGAACGGGAGCCAGAGCAATACCAGAGATCCCGGAGGATAATGAACACAATGGTGAGGAGCGTCGTAGCGGCGTTTTTGAGCTTCTTGGGAGGCAGAGAGCTTGTGACGATAAATCTGCCGGGCGGCATCGGCTCGGGCGGTGGTATCGCGGGCATAAGTACTGACGGGGCCAGTTCATGTGTTTTCATGCGTTTCTTGGCATAATTAAAAGTGACCTTTTTTTACACACCATTTATTTTAAGATAGTCATACACCGTATAAAAGTATTTTTGTTGGCATAGTTATGGTGCGTAAGAGTGTTGTGCGTGTGCAACAAGCACTCACTGGATAACCAGCGCTATCAATTGTCACTCTTCTGATGTGTCGGTTTTTCGCTGTGTTAAATGCAAGTTTAGACGCATGTATCAATCAGCCGGCACAAGAAGTGTTTACTATGTGCATCCTGCTTCTTTTTTTTTTTTTTTCCTAATTCCTTCAGAGCATTTTTAACATTCATACCCAGCCACATCAGCGGTTCCAATCTGCTAAACACTGAATAATAGATCACAGAGACTCAGCAACGAATTAATTCCGAAGGGTGTCAAATTCATTTTATTAAATTTGCACGTTATCGTAACAAGTCACTAATATGTCAATGTCTGCATGATAAGGAAGGACATACTGTATACGACTATGTGCCTGTAAAGAGTATTGCTTTTTCCTTATTCTCACCTTCAAAGTCAAAGCCTTTATGGAATTTAGTAGCAAACTATGCAGACAGACAACGACACTAACGTAGCTTTTCTGTGCTACATACCCACAGTGTTTGCACTTTCCGTTTAGCCACGTTTCATGCCTTATGCTTTCACTAGGAACTGACATAAAATATTATCTCAGCACGTTTAATTTCCGCATACGTGTACACCTGCCGCATCGACTGCATCTCTATGATCACTGATCAGCTTGCAATAAGGAGGAATTGTGCTGTTCTTTCATTAGAAGCACGATCCCAAAGACGCTATACATGGATTATTTTTGTTACAAATCATATAATGACAAACTATTTTCTCCATGCCACCTTCAAATTGTTCTCGTCTGTTCTACACTTCAAACAGCTTTGCCAAACTCATCAAATACCCCTTTTAACAGCCAGCACACCCACCACCATTCAGTGCCAAAAGTGTCATTCTCATCAAACATTATATTAAAATAATCAATAGCACTCTGTGCTGCACCAAAGGTCAAAGTGAGATTTATTGCTGAAAACGAATGCATTGCGCCCACTTATCTCATATATTGCAATCCCCACTGCACAACGATCACATTCACATTAACTTGCAAAACTTTATAGCACTTACCAAACACTAGTATTAAAATGCATAGCGATCTACTCGAACAGCAGCCACACAGCAGTGGTGAATATTCGTGCATAGTCAAACCTCATGTGAATGAAATACAGAGTACCTATACACAACATTTTTTATGTGAATTTTTGCCAAGCTACGGAGAACCAATAGCAACAATTCTGAAGAAACTGATCTAACTCTCTAAATGACGTATGAACTGTGAAATAAAATGGCAATAAACTGATGGGTTTCGGAAAGTGAAATATATTATGCTTCTCAGCATAATTCACTTTGAAGTTATAAAATCAAACTTAAGTCCACCAGGTACAAATTGTCGTGAACATGAGTTCCTAAACAACGCTTAACTGAAAAATTGACATTCATTGCGGTAGCGCTTAATTGTACGTTTTACAGATTTAACTGCTACGTATGGTCTGACTCTGAGCCTCTGATGTACCATTTTCGCTAGTATTTACCAATGTGAATCCACAATGTACTAAGTAAGCTTCATGGCGGTGAATTTGGCAGTTCCAAAGCTTCTGAACTACCTCTGTGAGCAAGCAGTCTTAAGTGGAAATGCTCAACAGTTTACTTTCTGGAGCAACTGTAACATGATTTGTGTCTGGTGCGTTTTTACAAAACAGGCATTTGAATTCACGGAATGCAGCGCCATTAGGGCGCAAACTGGTGCAGTAAAAAGAGCGATCACTGCAAAAGGCAAAGCGGCCATTTTTAGATGGCGTTAAGGCAAGCTGTGGCACCATCCTACCTTTATTGGGCACTTCATCTCGGCACCTATCTCGACCCTCATAACAAATGCGTGAGAAACGGACAATGACATCGGCAGGACACAGTGCAAGAGAACTGGTACAATTTAATGGCTGTCATGCACGTCTCAAGGCCTTGGCTTTATTTCTTTCTAGTTTTGCGTGAAATACATATATAATTTCCTCTCTCGGGTCAAGTAACCGTGGCTAGGGTACAGACAGGCTTACTTTCCATGATTAGTGTGAGAAATGGTTAAATGTCTGACGTGAATTTTACATGAAAACGTTTTACACGAACTGGAGATGTAATCTGTTTAAACTAGCCAAGCAACGAGGTGTCTTTAGAGCGGAGCATTCTGCAACTCCGCAAGCTCTAAACGAGTGTAAGGTAAGGCATACCGCATTCTCCACCTTTTCGGACTTTCTGTGCTATTAGGTGTGCAGTGAAGGCTCCAGTACACAGCTGAGAAGCAGGCCCCGTCACATGGTTACTTTTGGTGAAGACAGAATACATAACGTTCGCAGGGAGTGGCGCCTTTTGATATCTGACTCACTCCAAAGTATGTTGCTTTTCACATGCACAAATATTGCCTCCTGTCACTCTCTGTGACGTATTCTACACGCATTCATCAGGGCACCCGGATGCCTTCTGAGCGAGTCCTTTAGTCTGCTGTCTTGGAAGCTTCGTCCAAGAAGGTTGAAGTCGATGGCAGGCTTTTTGAGCTGCATAAGAACACAATCAGAACAACTAAAATCGCTAGCTGTGAATGAAAGAGCTCAATAGGTGGTAGAAATTGCACGAACACAAACTAATAGTGATGAAAGCCTCAGCACACTGCATTCAAATCTTAAAACTTCATAAGGTAGTTAGCATGTAAAACTTGGTGAAGACATTATTTCTTCAATGTCTTTACAAACAAGGAGGGACGTTTTTGGAATGGGTTAGAAACACCCTATTAAAACTTACTGTCATACTTGGCTCACCTTATTCCTTGCTATAAATGTTACCCTAGAGAATTCACAAAAACAATTTTTCTTTCTGGATGACCGATTTCCTTTCCTATGAAATATACCCTATGTGCAGAACTTTGCGATTTTAAGGAATATGTTTCATATAACGTAGCCAAGAAAGTCTTCAGTTTCAAGGAAACAAAGGAGGAGTGACAGTCAAAGCCCCCCCCCCCCCCCCCCACACACACACACACACACACAAACACAATATAAAATAACGAACGATTTATCATAATTAGACCAAGCACGTCGGATTTCACTTCTGATTCGGCTCGAGGCTCGGCTTTTAAAGAAATCAGGGTTCAGAGATTCAGAGACCAGTGAAATCGGCCATCGGGTACCATAGAAAAGTTTGATGGCGCTTAACGCACCTTAAAAGGGCAACGCGACAACGGTGTGTTCTGAATTCATGCACACGACTAGCAGGTAATTAAGACGACGGCATGAAGAGCATAGCGAGAAGTACTTGCAGTTAAACATGCGCGATGCTTGGCTGCAGTGGTGTCGTATCTGTTTACAATGACCAGCGAAGCTGAGTTTTTCGTGAGGCCCAGGTTTGAAAACCACCTTCGGCTATAGAGTATATTTCAGTGTCAAATGGAGGCTTCGGAAAATAAGCACT